>NC_133210.1:5847520-5920020 GCF_958299795.1 Porites lutea
GACAGCAGATCCTGTTTCATAACTAGATGACGTGTATCTTATAAATGCGTGCAGCTCGTGCAAGGTGAAATTATGCTAATTTCAATCACCATCATTCTTCTTTTTAATTTTGAAAAAAACATCTCATACGTCTTTCTGTTTCTTCGAAACTTCAAAATTAGTTTCCCCTCAGCTTTTACTGTTTACCTTGTTTTGTTTTAGAGAGAAAAACGGAGAAAAAACCTTACAACTAACCTCAATAAATTTTGTTTACACGCGGTTGCCGGATTTGCAACGCATTGCGCGAATCGCCGTGGCGCGTTGCACCCGAGAAGCAAAGTTTGAAGGAGTACAACGCCACTATATCAATATATATCAATCTAATTTTTTTGTTATGTTATACAAAATTTATCCCCCTTTAACATATGTAAAAATTGAGGTTAAGAAGTGTTAAGCTTTTGCAAACGAAACGGCGAAAGACGATTAGGTGATATTTAGTAGAAGGAGGAGGTATTCAACACTTTCGAATTAAACTCAAATTTTGGCATTATACGACCAACAAGTTTGACTTATAGACGAACAGACAAAAGCATATGAAACTGTTTATTGATATTGTTATGAAACGAATTTATCTATTTAACATTGTAGCCTGAAATTACAGAAAGAAAATAGGATTTCCGGTTTGCAAAGAGGAAAATTTCGCCGGCCTTCAAGCGCACCGGAAGCGCGGAAAGAGCGCTCGTGCCAGTCCTACTCCGCATCACACATTAAATGAAGAGCGGAGCGCTCGTTTCACCGCCCATCCTTTATCCGCCCTGATTTAATCTGGCTTCATGGAAAATCTGAGGCGCGATCCATTCAACCAAAATTCAGACCGGTCGGACCGGGAAAAGAGGACCACCTCAAAAGGTGGACCTGTTTTTTCGAAACTTTTCCGGTTGGACCGAACCGATCCATTGAGTTTTGGACCGAAATTTCCGGAAATTTTAGTTGAATGGATCGCGCCCCCGATGTCCCAGGAAACCCTGAGAAAATTTGTCCTGGGAGACATGTCAAACAAAACGAATGGCAACCTGAATGGAACGATATGTACCTTCCGCCAAACGGCGAAGGTAGCCGTTACGATTACATATCCGACTATGAGTGTATTTTCAACCATCCCGTGAGTCACGCGGGTAGTAAACAAGAGCACTGGAAGAAATTACAAGACGCCAAAACTCGACTTGGGGGAACAACCATGCAAATAAGAGAACTTGCCTACTTTACAAACCCAGAAGCTGCCGATCAGATCGTTAATGATCATGGCTTCAGAGCGGGGCTGAAGAAAATCAACAAAGACGAAAACGATGATGACATCATCGCAAACCTCTCGTGGTGGAGTCCCATATTTACAGAGGACGAGAGAAAGAACGTGCGCGAGCATCTTGCAGAAGTGATAAAACCTTTCACTGAAGAAAGGGAGGATGACCTCGATGCTTTGAAGAACCAATTCGCGACTTCTGATGCTTTCCAGCCTAATCCGTTGCGTTATGGAAACCACTTATTTCAGTATAGCCTGTGTACAGACGTCCCCACTCCCTCAGGAAAAATCGGGAGAGGAGACGTCTGTGAATCGCCGTCGTTAATCGTGTTCCGGTATAAATTTGCATAAATTATTTTTTTGTTCTTTCGCTAGTTGAAAAGGCACAGGTAGATCAAAAAATAGCTCTGGCGTCTGTGCACAGGCTAGACGAACATCTTCACGTTGAAGATGAATACACTCAAGCCAGGTCAAGCGTACCTCCCAAGAGCCATAAACGTATTTATTATTCGAAATTAAGTTCAACCGTTGGTAGTTGTAGATTTCAGATTCATCTCTGTGTGCATTTTTGCATGCGTAATGAGTCGTGAATTCACACGCGATTTAGTTACGAAATTTCTACCAGCTCAGTTTCCCTGAATTTGATGTAAATGTCTTCCAAGACATTTAATCCATTCAAAGATTTTCAATCTGACCAAATGCAGAGAAGTTCTCTTAAAATATTCACTGCTCATTACGCATACAAGAATGCCGATTTAAATTTGACACCAGTTACAGGAACGACTAACGGATTCATTTTTTCAAATAATCAATTCATTAATAGAATCTTTTTGGGGTAAGCTTGACCTGCCTTGGCTGTTAACGTTGGATTTTGTATGCCTTCTCTTTTATTTAAAATACTGACTGGTACAGAAAGACGCACCCGCAACCGGTGCAGCAAACATCGGTGGTATGCCTTTTCGAGAGAGCCGAAATACAAATAACGGCAAATATGAATGTCCACAAAGGCTGAGCTTTTCCGCGGGGAATTTGTTCTGAAGTTCATTCACCAATCACAACACCGGAAATTATTTGCGTCATGGCATTAATATTACAACCAATCAGAGGCTGTCCCCAACATTCCGGGGAAACGGGAACACGATTATCGTCGGCGATTCACAGACGTCTCCTCTCCCGATTTTTCCTGAGGGAGGGGAGACGTCTGTACACAGGCTAATTTCAGTATGAAATAAACGAGTTGTGTGACCATTACAGTCAACTTATCGACGGCGAGCCGCGTTACAAAATATTGGGAACGTTTGGTTACAAGCAGGAGGTTAACTAGGTTAAGCATTCTGTTCTTGTATGTAGCGAAACAGATAGCGCCGGGAAGTTTGAATGCTACCCCGATGTTTTATTCCCAATGGAAGATTTCTACAGTGAAGCTGTCATAACGCGTGATGACTTTGACAATTGGTATTAGAGGCCAGAGGCAACTGGAGGAGGTGAGATTCTCCGCCTTCAAGCCCATTCGCAAAATTATCCGCGATATCGTAGGTGGGAACACGTGGCCTTTGCTTTCCACATCCCTGACGACGAGATAATGGTGTGCGATTCGCCTGCCGACCATCGCAAAGTCATCAACAATTTTGGCAACATTTTAGAACTACCCAAGAATGATAATAAATGTGCATAGTGAAGCGTCAGGACAAAATAAATAACTTGAATAGTTCGTTCTTTTCTGCATCAGTTGTTCATTCCGGGGTGAGGGGGATACTCCCAATGATGACTAATATGGGGAGGCTCCGCCCGAAAGGGGTTCTTTTTTCAGGCTTCAGGTAACTGAAAGAAGAGTGATTTCACTTGTTGAAGAACATGAAAGAGTAGGGAAATCTGTCATTTCGGTCGGGTAAAGGCTTAAGGGCCCAAACATATGCATTTTATGGCTGTGAAAATGTCGAGAAAACGTTGTGGTTTTGTGATTTGTTCATATTTAAAAGACAGTAGCCTGAAATTCATCCGATTGCTTCGAGTCGTTTTCTCCGTTACTGAGGGAGTAATAACGACTCGAAGTAATCGGATGAAATTCAGGCTAAAAGAGAGTGCATTTACAGCAGTTAAAAGGGATGTAAAGTTCTAAACAAGGTATGTGAAAGGGGCACCATTTGTCAATAGAAGGTATACGAAAGGGGTAACCGTTTTTGTTAAGGGGTCGGACCTGGGGGCGGAGCCTCCCCGTAAATCGTATTAATAGAACGTTGTTGATTACCCCCCCCCCCCCCCCCCCGGTTGTTTATACTACACTGATACTACGAATGTTACAATGTCTACTTGGTTCTTATGATGAAAGACGTTCTTTTCTGACAACTGGTACGATTTGGAAGTTTGATAATAACACGAGTCTGTGCGCATGCGTTTGGCCTGGGTAAGGGACGCCTGTCATAAGAACCCCCTTTTGTTCATTTCTGCGGACACTGACGTCCGCAAAATCCTCATTGGCTGAGCCGTAAAGAGTGACTTATTGACGTGTATTAGTAAGAAACAACCATGATGCAGGCATCGAAGGAAATGCTTGTATTCTTCTGGCATAAGCTTTGGAAGATCAAAATTACTCCATTTATGTGGGAACTTCACGTTGAAACCCGAACTAGAACCAACCATAATAGCTCGTTTAGCAGGTAAAGAAGCTCCCTTCCCTTTCGCGCTTTTCTCCCCTTCCCCCTCCCCTTTTGGAGCCTGTCACGAAGCCTAAACATTCCTTTTATCTCATTAGCCCTTTGAAAAGCGCGCGAAAGATGGCGGATACTGAGAGCTAGGAAGGGGCGCGCGTGTCCTCTCAGCGCGCGTGCATCGTTATCTCGTGCCCTTTATTTCTTATCCGCCTACCACACAGGTTATTAGCCAAGACTAACTCGTCAATCTTTGTTGCAAAATGACCAGCAGGTGGATGCACGCTCACTTCTGAATAAAGTATTGAAAAACATTTTCACTTCTGAAGGGTGTTTATTACACGCTTTATTTAATTATGCCATACCGAGGGAATGTCTGACAGATAATAGGGATTTTTTATATTTACAGAGTTTAGTTGAACTTCAGCTTCTGTGATCGTTGTGTCAGAAAGGTAACTAACAGTAGTGTTTGCTGAGAATAAGCGCCTTTTGTCTTGCGAAGTAGTGATAAAAACACCAAATACTCCAGAAAGAGCCAGCTAGTTTTTTGCCAGAACAGGGGAGCACTCTTGCAGAAAAATGAATGACCAAATACTATTTTTCACTTTTTCTTTTAAATGTCACCAAAATTTCTTTAGATCATTCTATTTTCCCTTGGTTTCCACCATCTCCACCCCTCCCCCCCCCCCCCCCCTCCACCGTGTAAATAAAATTCCTGCCTTGATTCACATTCCAACAAAAGTTTCTAAAAAATGGGGCCGAGTGATAAGTAACCAAGGCCCGTTTGAAAAGGTCGAATTTCGTATTTGCCATTTTAATTCAGTTACGTGGAAAAACTGGTTCCCGCTCCTTTGCAATTATTCGGCACATGTGAAGTTCGACAATTGAAACGGGCCTAAGTGCAGCATCTCTGAGTTGCACACTCATACAAGGGTCTGTAATTTTTCCTGCTACTTGAGTCTCCTCTTTTGTGATATATAGAGCGTTTTCCTTCACGTGGCCAACATCAAGCCAATTTATTGGAACAAAAGAAAGCATTTGCATAAGAATAGAGTTCAACTAACGGTGGACTTGTTTGAAACACAAACATGGTTGCCTTTTCATTGTTTTGGAACACCAATAAGGCCTCGGTGACGTCACGTGAAAACGCTCTACTGGTTATTTGCGACTGGGTCTGTGTTGTGTCGAATAGCACTGTCGGAATGTTTTGGAACTAGTTTCCTTTTCCAACCTCGTGACAGCCAATAAAAGAAGCGGTAGCTAGCGTCCAAACTTCGACCTTATTCCAACCCAGTTTCTACCGAAATCTCAAAATGGCCAATTACCCGCCTAATATATTTTACGGAGAAGACTTAGGTAGCAAGAAAACTTTAACTGACGGATGCTAACCCGGACAAGCACGTTCGGCACTCTATAAAATTACCATCTTAGCTTCACCAAAGAAATCACGCATCTCTGCTGATTTCTGCCCCGCGCAATTGATTATCTACATTTTGTTCAACCGAAAAAAATTCACGTAAACAAGAGACCGTCCTCTTGTTTTGAGCGTTTATATGTTCTATCTTCTTTTTGCTGCAAATGCATCAACATCTAATATTCCATTCTTATCTGTCCTTTTTCGCGGTCCATCATCTCGATCCGGATTTTCCAAAATCACAAGGGAAATAAGCACAACTGCCGAAAGTAAACATGTACCAATCACTTAAAGTTGCTCCGTAATCCTGCTCGAGGCATCGCGTTTTTGTTTGTTTCACTCGTAAGTAAATCACAAATTCTCGACATTGAAGGTATGGGAGTCACTGTGTGTGCATCTCATGCATAAAACTTGAACAAGTCTCTGTGTTCAGGATGCGGTTTGCTCGCAGTTTTAACGAGGGTCTTGCGGGGATTCGACGTTATACGCCAACGGCCCATTAGCTTTCTGCTTCTAATGCCTGTTTTAAGGATTCCTGGTGAAGTTCGGTCAGTTGGCCCACACACGCCGTCCACATATCTGCAGCACTCTGCGAAAAGTGCGTAACACAAAATACATAAACACGAGAGGCAGTGTTTCACCACGTTTTCCTTTGTCTTTGAGATTGAGATATTTAAGTCAGTAAAACTTAAATCAAAAATATGAATTAATTTTATACTTTATTACACATAGAGAGTCCTATATTTTAAATTTAATGAGAAATTTTTCTTACCATTACTGGAAGAATTTATCGAAGACGGCGTGGAAAAATTACCTATTGGTATTTGGTAAATTTTAAGTTGGTTTGTTTCATGTTTATTGTGGACACTTGAGCGTTATTGTAGCCCGTCGCCAAATAAAGCGATAAATGAATCCTATTCCTGAAAGTAAGCTTGTGTTTTATAGATCAAACTTTGTTCATATCTATCGTTATTCTTACCTGAATTTGCCGTATTATGGAAAGAACCCTTTTTCTGGACGCTTCATTGTCGCTAAGAACATCATTTACAAACACTTCGCCAAAAATTTGAAGTATTCGAGGAAGGTTACTGTTATTCGCACCAAGAGCAAGAGGATTATTCCTGTTTGAGAAAGAAACAGTAACGTGATAAGCACTGATAAAAAAGACACTCCTTGTGACAACAACAAGGTTTTCTTCTCCGGGTTTTCTAATATTTGGTACGAAAGTCGAACGAAACAGGTTTTAGCCTGTCCCAGACTCCGAGATAGTGGTGAAAAGTCGTTCAGTAAAAAGAAATGCGAAAACGCGCGGGGGCTGGGGAGAGACAGGGTCGCACGCGTCTTATTTTCGCTTTGCTCGTTTTAATAAGTCCGCACTATACTATCTGAGAGCCTGGCACAGGCTAAACAGGTAGAGACTCGACTACCAACCGCTGATCGGGAAATGAGTTCAGCGCTCCTCTCGGGAGGAACAAGACCATGTCCGAGAACGGAGGAAATCGACCTTAATATTCAAATATATTGTTATCACATTTGCCTAGATGCAGCATTCACAGGAGAAGAAATGATTTCCAAACAAACAAACAAACAAAGAAACGCATTAACAAGAAATCAGAGTCAAATCAACGGGACCAATGCGGGAAGCCAGTCGCCAGCAGGTCAGTAAAAAGCGCGGGAAGCCAGTGGCCAGCTGGTCAATCGAGCGGGAAGCCAGTGGTCAGCAGGTCAGTCAAAAGTGCAGGAAGCCAGTGGCCAGCTGATCAATCAAAAGCGCGGGAAGCCCGTGGCCAGCTGCTCAGTCAAACGTGCAGGAAGCCAGTGGCCAGCAGGTCAGTCAAAAGCGCGGGAAGCCAGGGGCTAGCTGGTCAGTAACAATCTAAATATTCAAAATCAAAAGGCAATAATCGAAATCGAATCGAATCAAACCAAATCGAAAGGTATCGATACGACCCCGTTTTCGTATAATTTGGGAAACGTAGCAAATACAGCAAATAAAGAGATCAGATCAGGCGTCAAGACAATTCCAGTCGCTTTTTATAAATTATTTTAGAGATCACAAAAGCCGAATTCACTGATTGTTTAATCATGACAGGTGCACCCGAGAAGTTTCATATGTGGGGCTGTCACTGGGAAGATTTTGGTGGTCGCTTGCTTATTGGAGGTGGTCGCATGTGGAGGTTCGACTGAAGCTCTTACAACCGTCACTTTAACCCTTTAAACCCTAAGATCAAAATTTGAATTCTCATTTGTTGCTCCTGTTCATTTCCTATAGAAGTAGTGGGGAGAAGTTGATAAAATATCAAGCAACCTCATCTTGTGTGATCATCTCCGTAATTCTCATGACCACTCTGTTTAACAAAGCATTGATATTACAAGGAGAAATTTGATGCTGATCACTCACCCTTCAATTAGGTCACAGAGGTAACCATACACATGTGGTGCTTCTTCTTTATCTTCTATTATCGGAAGCGCAGCGATGAACGCGGGAATCACTTCATTTAGCGCTATGTTTCCACGATTGTATTTACATATTTTTGCCACCGCAGACACGGCGTTTTCTGTCGCATTTACATTTTCACGACTTCTGGAGTCTTGAGCGTTAATAACTTGGAAAAGTAATGTTACTACCTCTGAAAATGAAAGACATTTGTTGATTAGACATCTAAACACTATCAAAACTGGCACTAATTAGAAAGGAAAAAAATAGGCCTTATCCGAGTTCCAAAAACTCTCACTTTCAAAACAGCGTGCAAGGAAAGTAGTGTCCGATAGCCCGGGGCTAGTGGATTTTGCTATCAGGCTAGTGAAATCCGTTTTTAACTTGCCCGAAGGGCAAGTCATGTTCTTTGAGGAATTCGAATAACAGAAGAAGTGTGAAATTAATTCTGCTTGACGAAAAGCTTTTGGGGCTAGTTGAAATGATGTCTGGGCTAGTAAATGCTAGCTTCAGCTTGCCCGAATGGTAAGCTGTAAAAATGGTTTACTTTGCACCCTGCAAAACGAGGCTAAGTGCAAAAACTTTTTGGGTGAAAATAAAATTTATTTGCATGAGAATAAAAAAAATATTTTCATATTATTAGCTTGGCACTTGGCCTCGCTTTGAAACAGAGGTCTTAGGTCTTGCAACTACTTTTCGGAGATGCTTCTTTGTCGACTAAACTCGACAGTGATTTTCGCCGGTCGCTGGTGCGTCTTGGGAACCCTTGATACGTTATGAGGGGTTTTACAGACCTGCACAAGCTGACATGTACTCCTCCCCTCCAAACTGAGCCATTACTCCACAGCCATAACAAGCGGCCTGAAATTAAAGAGATGGCATCAAATACAACGACAGAACGGATCTGGCCAATCACGACAGAGGGAGACGATCAAAGAAACCAATCAGAACTTGACAGAAATGAACGTGGCCGGCGTCAAATCAGGAGCGGGAAAATGATGGGTTCTGCTCCAGCTTCTGATTGGTTGAATGCATCAAAAAAACCAATCAAGACTCGACATAAGCGCGGGAACACGCGTGCACGCAACTGATGATTGGTTTTACTCTAGTTTCTGGTTGGTCGATATCAACTCCAGTCAATAACTAAAAAATCAGAACATCGAGGAACACCGAAGGCAAATAAATCAAGCATTCTGACATCTGATGGTTCTACTTACGGCCTTAAAATCATTATTGTTTGACAACTTATGAAACACTCAAACTGTGTCTCGTGCTTCTCCTCAAATTTTCTCCTTTATATTTTGTCAAATCGAAAAGATTTAAACCGAAATATTTCGACTGAATGGCTCAGCACTGATAAGTCTAATCCACTAGTTTATGCGCGTCTACATAGCGGTCATATGACCGTAAAATGGTCATGTGACAAAAGTACGAGCAGTTTCTCTTTTTCCGCAAATAAATGTATAAAAGTCAGGGCAAAATCAAACAGCAAGGTTATGTGGATTTTGGAACTGAGTCTGTCTTACTTGGCTTTGTCACGCCATTTGCTCCCTTTTTAAAAAGCTAAAACTTTTTCGGATCAATTGAATTCCCAAAATAATGGTCAGGTTTTGTAATTTACGACTATATTTAGTCATGAAACTGTTTCCTGCCGTCTGTTGAAGTTGACGGCAAAGATGGACATGGAATGAAACTTGAAATGATTGGGCCAACTTTTTCAAGTTTTAATGCTACGTTTGCAAAAGATTATTATGGTCAGTGCTCCCTGAAGAATGGGTATGTATGGGTAAAGGTACTAAGTTAACTGCCCACCTACCCCTCCCCTAAGCCAACATTAACACTTACTTCCCACTTAGGGCAAAATGTTTGCTTAGGGGAGGGGTAGGTGGGCAGTTTCCCGAAACGTATAATAATCCATGTTGGCTTGGGAGAGGGGTAGGTGGAGAGATTCCCAGAAAAGTAGAATGATCCGTGATAAATTTGGCACAGAATTGACCTAAAACAGTAATATCCTAGTCACAAAGCCACTTTAATATGAGATGCACTGACGGGAAATATCCGATCACATCTCAAAACTAAAAACTATGGGGTAACAAATGAATGAAGACACCCTCCGTACCTGTCTTACGTCAGAGTTCCTGTCCACAACATAATTCATCATTGGTCGCAGAAAATATTCCTGGTACTTAAACGAAGCCTACAGTACAACAGAACAATATTAGGATTTCCTGGATCAGCATTAAGGATATATTTACTGGGATCGCAGAAGGTTTTAACTTATTACTTACAGATCCAGTGTGTTCTATGACGTCATCAAACACGCACAGGGACCACTGCTTGTCTTGGGCAGATCCAGTAGGGGCCTGGGGAACAGAGTTTTATAATTAAGACAAATAGCGCAATCGTGATAGCAAAGAACAGGCCATTCAGGACTCGTACTCCTTTGAGCTCTTCAAATTCCATGACTTTCCATGACTTATTCCATGACCTTTTTAAGTTTTCCAAGACCTAAGGTTTAGCCGTCACTTTAAACATTTTTTAGGACTTTCCTTATTTTAGGATATTTTTGGACCTTCAACAAATCAACAGACACAACTGTGGTCCAAAATGCGTGCCTTTCGCGCTGTTCAATCACTTCTATCTTACATTGTAGTTGCCTTGTCATCGGCCGTAACTAATTTATACCTACCACAGAAACTTTAATTTTCCACGACTTTAAAGGATGGACTATTAAATTCCATGACTTTCCAGGCCTGGAAAATGAAATGCTTAAACTCCATGACTTTCCAGGTTTTCCATGACCTGTACGAACCCTACCATTTCGTCCGGTGCCGCGTGAACGAAGCATAAGTTCTTCAATAAATCAGGTGGCATTCCGTTTGTTTACTCAGTTCCAAATTTAGGTATAGAGTTTTAATTGTTTTTATTCTACCTGCAACGTTCTTTCACTCCCAGATACTTGATCAGGGCCTCTGTTTCGCTTAAGAAACTAGCACCCTACATAGTATGCGCAATTTAACGTTAAATTCAGATGAGTTCAACTATGCGCCTCGGTTTTGAATTTTTCGGGTTACAATACCAATATTTTCCACCAAAGAAACTGGATTTTGATTGGTGAAAGAAATGACTCTCATCATGTCCTTTTCAGGGTTATAAAACTTGTACGAAATTATTATGTTATTTAATGTAAAGTAAATATCTCACCAATAACGAATGGAAATCGGGAAGAAGACGTTCAAAGAAGGGCAGAGCAGCTTCTTTATGAGTTCCAAACAAAGCGTGCATTATATCAGAAACCTAAAAAGATAAAGCAAGGAATAAGTTGACCTATCTCGCAAACCACTACGTGTAATCAACTACGTGAACAAAAAATAAAAAAATCACAGCAGAAATTCTTTTCCGTCCACTAGTTTGGGACGGGACTTGGTGAAGACCTGGTGCTTAGATAAAAAACTCGGCCAAGTTTCCCTCTAATTTCTAAAGTGGCAGAACTCACCTTACTCAAGATGTGTACATCGGTCTCGTGCTAAAGAGGAAAAATATGGTTTTAATGATGTGAGTAAATATCAACCAACAACAGGAAAATTCAAAACTATATTATATGGAAGTATTTGGGTAAAATGTGGTACAAGGCTTGGAAACGGATTTATTCTTTCAGCATTGAGTTTAAACGGTGACTTCATCAGTAAATTGACTTTTATATTTATACTTTACTTTAAGCACACAGATAGACTAGACTGGCCAAACGCAGTCCAACCTCTCCCTGCCGAAAAAAGCATTTTGTGACCCTAGGATTTGATTGAATCCCTTACCTCATCTTGTAAATCTTCTTCTACTTCTTCATCGTAATCTTCCTCTTTTCTTCTCTCTGCCGAACAGGTAACCAACAAATGATATAGAGTGTAAGTCTAAAATGTCAGCCGTCTCCACAATCTAACCCGTAGAGTTTAGAGCGGGGGGGGGGGGGGGATCCACACTCTAACCCGTAGAGTTAGGGGGAGGGGAGTGCGGGGGCGGTTGACATTTCAGACTCTATATTTATAGCGTATGAATGAATGGATGAATCAACATATCAAGCAAACGAACAAACAAAACGAGAGAACGCTTAAATTTATTTTAGCGAAAGTTATTCTCAAGCCACTGCGGCCAGGGGGGTTTGCAGGGGTAATTCGCTTGTCACGTGATGTTTATTGCCTTTGCATTGTTCCCTTTGCCGATCTGTGGCCTTCATCCTTTCGGCCATTTCGTTTCGAACGGCTTGGCTATACGTTTCTCATCCGTACGCTTGCCGCGTGTTCGTTCGTAAGGAACGTTTTCGCGTGAGAGGTCAAATTTAGAGTAAAATGTTGCAGATTCTGGCCTGATACCCTCCCAACCTGTTTAAGTGGTTCCTGACACAAGGTAAGGATTTCTTTTTTCGAGTTATTTAGCAGCCCAGCCACAACCTCCTCCATACCGTCCAACTACATTTCTTTTGGTAAAAACTATTATAAAATGTTAGAGCAAATAAGTGAACAATACTTACGTTGTCTTTCAACCTGTCTGTTCTTGTGCATCTCTATAATATCATGCAGCATAGTCGCAAGCTCATTAAAATAATCAGGGGTCATACAACCCACCCCTAAAGTCTCTATACACTGAGCAAGCGCATTCATGATCAATATCTGCACTTCCGGTTCCGGTTCAGCACTCATGGCCTTTAGCACTTCCGGGCACATGTAGGCCCACATTTGCCTCACATAAGCTTCCCCTTTGATTTTAGCGCATTCTAGGATATAGGGTAAGGACTCTGCAGCTGCTGTGCGTACAAGATCATGGAAGTAGAACTTGAGTAAGGGAACCATAAGTTTGACAACTTGTTCTGTGTACGGAGCAAATCCTTCTTTCAGCTCCCTGGCATAACAAACAAGCATCTGACAAGCAGTGCTTTTGTCCTCCAAGCCGGCTGTCTTGATGCCAAACTTTTGCTGTGAAGAAGAAAAAGTTAATTAACTAAGACGTAGGGAAGACTTGTCGCGAAGAATATTGATGCGGAATATCGTCGGCTCGATTCCCGCCGATCTATCGGTCCTTCCCGAGAAAAGTCGATTATAAAAAGACGCGTGCGTGGCCGATTGTATCTGTTCGGGGATGACCGCGGGCTCATTTTCCGATCAGCGGCTAGTAATTGAGCCTATTGTGATAATTCCATCAGTCGAAAAAATGAAGAAAAAAAAGGTCTTTCCCTGTAATTCAAAATAATCAATAGTTCGCTAGCCTGAGAGACAGCCGGCCTTTTCGCGAACTGTCACTAGTTTTGCCATGACATGAAGGAACAAGTAGGTCGGCAGTCTTCTTACGTTACCAGTTCGCTTGTCCAAAAACTTTGAAATTAGTTAAGAGGTCGAATTGGAAAGTAACCCTCAACTATCGAGTGCATTGAACGAAACATTAGTACTCTTAATTTAGTTTTGTCTGTGAAAAGTTTGAACCCAAGAATCATTTCATAAGTAGGTGGAATTATGATCGCCCGGGTGAGTGTAGTCCTGAATAGAACTGTTATTGACAGTGACTGACGTTTCGACAAGCTGTGCGGTGGTTATCTTCAGAATCAAAGTGAGTTGTATCACTTTAGTTGACGGCCGCCTCTATATAGGCTTGCTGTCATTCAATGACCAGGAAATTACCTTACCTGATCACCAAGAGTGATAAACTGCCATCCTTCATCTTCAGAATATTGCCCACTTTTGGGATCATCAGCTGTTAATAGAAAATTAATTTGCCAATGAATTATGATTCGAAGGTTACCAAATAAACTGACACACGGCAACATAAAGTGGGAATTATGTTTCCGAACAATTTTCACTTTTTTCGCTCAGAACACATCTTTTGGTAAAATTGATGAACAGCTCCCCTAAAAATCTGACCAACAGTCGGCTGACAAACGGCCAACATCGGTCGGCAAAGAGCCAACAATTAATTTCCTCTTTGATGATGAGAAAATAACTGCTTTTTTTAAGATGCAACCCCCCTCAACAGGAGCTCGCTTAAAACGGACTCCCACATGTAACAAACAGTTTCGTTTGTCCTGAAAAAAAAAAACCTCATATTTTCTCTAAAATTAACCCGCCTTTAACAGAAACCGGTTAATACGGACACCAAGACATGTCCCCTTGATGACCCTATTAACAGGCTTTACTCTAGTTAGTTTAAGGTAACAAGAAAGTAATAAAACAAACCATCAATAACTGCTACTTCTGGTTTGATTGAGGCAGCTTTCATAACAGATGGCATTACAAGAGGAAGATACTGAGTGAATTCTGTGCCAAAAATCTTGCACATTCTGGCCCAAGCAGAGATCATGTAGGAAATCTAACAACATTAAAATAGATAACAAGGTTAATAAATGAATACAACAAACAACTATGTCTAATATAGCAAAACTATACTTGTATTATTTCCACAGCAAATCATGCATTCTGATTAGCTCATGTATTTGGAACCTATCAGCTCATGGATAGCAGATTACACTGCAAAACAATCCATATTTTTGCGTATTCAAGTACGCGCGAGCAGTCAAACAAAAGGTGTGGAACGAGGCTGAAAACAGAGAGCGAAACTAAGGCTCGCGCGGTTCGCGCGCGTAAGACTCTTACGCCACGCTTTACCGATTCCTTTACTGATTTTGAGGAAAAAACCGACTGTTTTGCAGTCTAATAGCACATGGACAAAGACGTGTACTGCCAACAATTAATCGTCAGTGCTAAAATTCATAAAATTCACAGTAGAATAGCAGTATGACTGTATAAACAAAACATTATTAGAGGGCTCACTATCAGTTTCTATTGGCTTTGTTAGTTGACTTGGGGCATCGTCCTTCCGATCCTTAATTAACTTTTTTTAGCAATAATATGTTTTTCAATGCAGAAAACCGCAAATAATGCACAGAATAAGACCCCACTGAGATCACTTACAATGATTTAAATTACAAGGGGTGGAGAGGGACAGTTTGTGAAGTCCATGAGTTAGAGAGTTCTGGTGTAGAAGAAGGGATAGGCAAGACAATTAGGCAGGGCTGGGTAAGGGTGCTTTGTCACTTGCTCATAAACCACAAACCTGTGGATCATCTGCTTCCAGTTCTTCCATCTCAGTCTGAGTCTTAAGCAACAATTGCATCACTTCACTGGCATCGGGCAGGAACTAACAACAAAATAATAATAATTAATAACCCATTCGCTCGTTGAGATTTTGCCGAAAAAAGCGTTTTGAAGGTAGCTGAGTGGTTTTCTGGTCACTGTCGTGCTATAAAGAGCTAAAACTTACCACAAAACCGTTTACAGGTCGTACACCTCGCGGCCTTCTGATCCAGATGCAAAATATCAGCTTGCGAAGTTCGGGCATGCGCAGAAAGCAAAATCTCGACCACTCTTGACTTTTACTTTTCGCTTTCTTTCCTCCCCTCCTTTTTCGCTTTTCTTGCCTCCTTTTTTTCCCTTGCTGGGCATTTAGTAGGCTTCATTTTGGTGGGAAGAGTTTTTAGAAAAGCTTTTAGGATCTTAGGATTAGGTGAAAGGGAAGGAAGGTGGGCAATGGAACATGATTTTCATGGAGATTTTCAGGTCAATGTTACCCGGTTTTTTGCCTTTTTCTCCGGGTGTCCTCGACTGAATTGTGCTCATTCTGGTACGGTTTGAAAGATTTCTTCACTCTGCACAAGCTAGCGGACAAAGTTGTCCTTGACCGTTAAAACTGATGACGTCAAAAGGGGTAGAAAGGACGTGGATCCGCACAGGCGGTTACGGGCGGTTCAGGGGCGAATGGGATAAAGCACATGTAAATGATTTGAGCCCAGGAGTCATAGCATAAGTAGTTGTTATGATCCTCCGGTTGTAAGCCTGAAAGCCACTGTTGTTGACAGTGACTGATGTTTCGACCATGTGACAATGACAACAAATTATTATGGTAATGAAAATAATATTATAATGAAATATAGAACAACATTGACAACGACAACAAGAACAACAAAAATCTGATATAACTCATACCTTTTCCTTTCCTACAGCCAAACCAATCAGGCTAATACACTCGATGGTTTTTCCCCGTAACATGCGGTAATCAGATGAGAGAGCATTCTGCATGATGTACTTGAGGCTTGGCATAAAGCGATCGTAGTAATGCAGGAACTTCTCCTCTGCTGTGTCAGCTACTGTCGCGATGGTAGTGACGACTTGTTCCAAAACAAGTTTACCGCCACGTTCAAGCTGTTAAACAAACAAAAAACTTGAGAACGAATTCTCCACCAGCTGCTGGAAAAAGATCATTTTCAACTACTCACACCTGTATTTTGCACTTTTTATTTATTGCTAGTTTTGAGTCATTGTCTAAACGACAAATTTCCACTTCTACGGTGATAAGACGTACATCAATCTAAACATCACATTCATATGACTTTTGGCCCTTATAGACGGTACTGGAACAAAATGCAGAACACAGGCTGTGGGTTGTACAGCAATTACAGCAATACAAATAAGCAATGAATATTGACTAGTGCCAGTCTTCCTCCATTAATAGCTTTGGTCAGAGAAAAGACATTGACTGGCTTTGTCTCAATTAAACCATCAATGCATCATGTGACCTGTATTTTGTACCAGCCATTTAATGAGAAGTCTTCCTACCTCTCTTAACTTTGAAGACAAAACAACTTCAAGCTTGGTCACAATATTATCCAGATAAGAAGACAAGATATTTTTAGGGCAGTCGTCACAGAAGTTTACAAGGGCCGCAGCAGCATGTGCTTGTACACGGGGGTTAGCTGTGTCATCTAGAACCAGCAGAAGGCCTGGAACCACCTGGTCAGAATTAAAAATATGTACATAATTATTATAACAAACTCCTGTCAAGTACTTGATTTGTTGTTTGTATGAGACCATAGTTGTTAGAGAGGAATGGTTACATTCAGTGGATCCCGATTGCCTGCTTAGTAACATCATTCCGAAGAAGACAGAAACAAAGTATCAACTCAGAAACAAAAGTGCTCATCGCCTGGAAATAAAGACTGATAGATTTAAGAATGTTTTTGTAAATAGGCTTATTTTTAGATAAAATCTTTGATCTTTCTATTATTTGTATACAGTATGTCTTATGTATTTTTAGACTCCCAACAGCTGATGTAATTTAAGATATATCTTTTTATCTTAGGAGCAATAAAGATTGAATGACTGATTGATTGATTGGTTATGAAACCCGTCAGCTCTTTTGTTATATCATTTTTGTGGACCTGATGGTGAACAACATTCAATAGCATTGCTGTCATTTTAATCTTACTGACCAATGAAAAGATGGCATTAACTTATTCTGTTACAATTTGTAAACAAAAAAACAAAGGGATTGTGCACCCTCAGGGAGCTTACAACACAAACTGCATCACCAGTTGTTTTAATCTTTGATGTTTACCGCCTTTCATAACAAGTGTCCTCTGCTAACTATTATGAGACCTCTCACATCATGTGCCTCTGTTCTAACAAAAAACTGACTCATAATTTTGGGTGGGTGCTTATGGGAGGTTAAATGGTACAAGGGTTTTGTGAATCAGGCCACACAAGGGCAGTGATTTACTAATTTGAGTTGAAAATAACAGAAATTATGGAACATAAGGGCATTAGCTAATTATCAAGATCTTTCAAATGCTTACTTACTCTTGTATGGAACTTCTTTTGGAATCCGGGAGCAAAATCAGTGGACAGCTGTCCCACAGCATTGCAGGCAGCATATCTCACACGAGGATGTTGGTCCGCAAGGAAAGGCAATACAGTGTTAACAATGTCCGGAAGTAAAGTTTCCATTTGCTTGTAGCAGCCTTCACCAACGGCAGAGATTGCCATGAGACCAGCATGACGATATCTCCAGTCCTCTGATATGAAAAAATACATTTAAAAGAAAAGGCATTAGGCAGCAGGGGCTTAACGCTGGAGTGCATGGAATAAAGCCCCACTTTCACCGTTTTCACAAAGACCATAATGCACCTTCTTCCCTCCCACCAAAGCTTTGCACATGCATTGTCTTTGATTTCTCTTGGGAGAACTGTAATAGCCAAAAGAAATTGGAAACAAAAGTGATATTCCAATGGCTTTAACTAATCATGAAGTGGAAACTCACGATTCTGTAACATCTGTGGTACAGTAACTATAATGTGAGGTAAAACTGCTTTTCCTCCTAAACCACAGGCCAGTCTGTCCAGGGAGCTCTCTCCTGCTACTGAGTTACTATCGACAAAAAACATTAAAAAAATAATAATAATTAGCAATGATACTTCTCGCTGATTGTTTTATTTTTTACTAGCATTTAACTATACTCTGTAACATATTTTTGGGGAAAATGAGTTGAATTTTTGTTATTAAGGTGGCTGAACATAGTTTTAGTAGTTTGTGAGTATATCTCATTTGCCAAATCATGGCATGAGAAAGGTTGCAGCTCATGAGCTGAAACTTGGCAAGTGAAAAATATACTGATGAAAGATTTTGATTGACAGGCCAATTGTGATGTTTTCATAGTTTCCATGGTAACATGAACGATTGAATACAATCTTAAAATTTCACTTTTGCTCAGTTTTCATAAAACTCGCTCATTAGATTTTCCTATAAACTTGCACACAGCTTACTATGATTAATCATTACCACTTGAAACTTATTTGACCAAATTTGAACAGACAGGTTTTTAGATAATCAATGATATAATTGTACTGTAATTATTAAATGTGTCACAAAATTTGTCTGTTCAAGTTCCATTTTAAAGTTCTCATTATTTTAAATACGATAAAAGTAAAAATTCTGCCAAATATCACAAAATTTTAATGAGTAGATTTTGAGAAATCGTCTTCTGTGTACCATTGCTTTTTTCGCCATGTTTGTTAATCTAATTTAAAACACGCGCCGTCACGCGAGTTACCGCTGACCGCCCGCAAAACTATGTTCAGCCACCTTAATCATTTGTTAGAGAACAATGGTCTGGATTTGTGAGTAAGGAGTAAGAAATTGTCCTTGATGCGTGAGATTGACGTCTACAGTGTGATACCTCTCTGATATGTGACTCCTTACTTCAGAGATTGGTGAAGCTGCACCGTTACAGAAATCGTGCTAAAATCACCGTTCTTATGTGTGAATAGAATTGCTATCTGGTATGGTTATTGTGCCAGTGCAGAAGCTATCTGGTAAAGTGTGAATACAGCCGAAGTCTGCAGAGTCATTTTATAAACTCACTTTGCATGTTCAACGATTGACAGTTACCCACTTCATTGCCATAATACAACTTATACAATTCATGCAAACAGGGTATTGTCTGTGAGATTCTTCATGAACAGGTATCATCTTCGGATCATTTTACGTTTCTTTGAACCTGCCCACCTACCCCTCCCCTTAACCAACATTAACACGTAGTTCTTACTTGGGGCAAAATTTTGGCTTAGGGGAGGGGTAGGTGGGCAGTTTCCCAGAAACGTAAAATGATCCTCATCTTCTTGTATTATCATCTGCCTAACCCCCTTCCCGAAGGTTTACCTAACGATAGATAAATGCACATCTAGGCCATAAGGCCGAGATCAGGGCCAGATCTCATCCCAGTTTCTGTAGGATGAATCACCTAAAAGCATCTCTAGCCCCCCTAGATGCTTAGTCATCGCAAGTTAACCCCTGCCAGTACCATTTATACAATGTACACCTAAGTTAAGATAGACATAGTAGAGCAAAGTTTCTTGTCTAAACAGACAACACAGCAGTGGCAAGCCTTGAACTTGCACCTACAGATCTGAAGTTCAAAGTTTAAGCAATCAGCCATCACACCTCTAGCCTCTCCTAAAAAGAAAAGCCCTAAACAGGGTTGGTCCTCTTTGTGTACGTCCATTCATTCCTACCTTTCAGCATCTTCATCATCAAGATCATCAGAAACACTCCACTCAGGATCATCCTCTAAATCAACCATCATGGCCAACATTTCAGGAACTGGAAAAAAGTATGGTTATCAATAAAGAAAGATGGTAAAATAATTCTATGAAAATTAAGTCTGCAGGTAATAAAGTGCATATAAATCTGGGTACATCTGCAGCTGAGTAATTTGCTGGTCATTATCCTCATGAAATATCAGCAGAAAATAGTGTTCTCCAAAATGTTCTACGTCAAGAGTTTTTACCGTTAGTATTTACAACTTTCTTTATATTTGAGACCTTATGGCTTGATAAGTGATACTACATGTACAAGGCCACTACCATGGGATTCATAACAAAATAAAGCACATTAAATTAAAAATCAAGAAAAACTTACCTATTATTGGGATATGCTTTTGACATTTCCTGAGCATTGCTGGGGCTGCCAAGTAAATACAAACACATCATTGATAATCAGTTTAAATTTACTCATATGTTGGCTTCCTTGAGCTCCCTTGCCTCATCTTCTTTTGAATTTTGTTTACATATTTAATTTAATGGCAAAATGATAATGTTTAAAAAATAATAATAAATAAAAAAATAATGTGTGCAAAGAAACTTGTCCATCATTGTATGAGCCTATAGTGATTTCCCTGTGAGGCTGACAAATCCAGTCCTATTCTTGTCCAGTAGGAAGGTGAAAATAGAAAGGTTTACTGCAGGAAAGCTGAAAAGATTATTGGGTTATGAATGTTTGTATACTGAAGCCTAGTGATCTAACGTCAACAGTTTTTCCACTCCATATGTACAGACCTGTTTCAGCCAATGTAACAACACACTCTAATGACAAGTGCCTCCAACTTTCAACAAGATTTGTGTTGCGCACAATCTGCAAATTGAATTAATAAGACTTGATACAAAGCATATGTTTCCTGTTCCACTTAAAGAGAGAAAACTGTCAACAAGACAGGAGACCTACAAAGAGACAAGCAAGAACTAGAGAGCTAGGAGTTACACAGGACAGCATATTATGAGACCAACTAAACCATGAAAACAAGGGAACTATGACAACAACAAGAACCAAAACCTTGAGAATCAAAAGAACAACTAGAGTGGGACCATGATAACCAGAGCAAAAGAGATGTGTAAGCTGCAATGAGAGAGTGATAAAGGATGAGGAATGGAGGGGAACTAATAAATAAATTAATAACTTAATAATATCAATATTTTAAATAATAAAATGATATCTAATTACAAACACAGAAAATGAAAAACTACAGTGTACCAGGTAAAAGAAAAACCCACTGCAATAAATTTTTTTTCCTAGTATGTAGTTAATAATTGTTCTCTTATGTAATTAAGCTAAGTTTTCTTTTTGCAGTGAAAATGGAATAAATAAATAAATAATAATAATAAAAAAAACCTCTTCAGGAAAAAAGATAACCTTGTTAAAAAATCATCCCTACCATCAGGTCAAAGGTGTCACCATCACCAGTGTCTTCAACACTGGTGTCACTCTCTGGTGACACTGGTCTTATGAGGCAGGATCTTCCATCTGTCATGGTTAACAGACGTGAATGGGACAGACTTATCAAATCAGTGTGGGTGCGTCAGAAATAGATAGATCATCAGGTCTTTTTCTCCACGTGGAGAGCGGGACAAGAAATCATGCTAATTAACTTCAACTGTCTCTGTCTGTCCCAGGCAACAGTGCAGGCCTTAGCCAATAAAACCTAAAATAAAATATCTCACTACAATGTTAAGGACAACACACCGTACCTCTAACATAAGATCCAAAATAGGTTCTAAATTTGCTCTGAGAAGCTTGGGACATGTGTCTGCAAGGTCAATCAGACATTTCAACACTGAATCATCAGTACTTGCTTGAACACTCTCCCGAACCGCCTGCAAGAATAACACACACAAACAAAAATTAAATGTACCTAGTACAAATGAAGATAGCCCACTGGCCTGAAATATACTGGTATAATACACAAACTTGTCTTATCTTACTAATAATGTAAACAATATTACTATTATACACATTACAAAGATGAAAGAATTAAAAAAAAATCAACATTATTGAATGTACAATCATATCAGTCACTTTAACATAAAATATTACATGTATCTCTTTCTCCCTCAGCTTTACAATAACTTACTAACTTGCACACTACCTCAATTAGAGTAGAATGGAAACCACAAAAATTACATTGACACTTTTTACATTCTTTGGGGATGCTACATTTGTCAGATCTGTTACATTGCTTACCTGTACTATTCCTGGTACAAGATCGACAAACTGTCTCTGTTTTATCTCTTCGACCTGATCTGTTATAAAAGCAACTGAAGCACGCGCTGACATAAAGCGAACCTGAAGACAAAAACAGTCGCACAGAGCATTGAGCACCATAAAAAACACAAGAATTATAATACAGTTGAACCTCCATTAAGAGGCCAGTTATCAAAGTCCCACAATAATTACTTGTACATTAAACCTCTATTAAGCCACCAGAGCCACGTTTTTGCCATGCCAACAGAGTTCTCTCATTGTTGTCACTTCTATCTACTAAGCAGCCATCAAGTGCTTGATGCGATTTGTTCGGATTTATTCTAACTATATGATGAAGGAAACTACAGACCAGGGCCTGGTTCTTCAAAGGCTGACTAGCGCTGAACCAGGATTAAAATTTTGTTCCACATAATTTTGCATTTACCTTCCTATGCTTTGCTTAGAGTAACATTTTGTGTTATCATAACTTTATCTCAGTGTAAAGGTTCAACAGTATTTTGTGAGCTTGAGTTACATGTTTTTAGACAAGAAAACCCTGCTTAAAAAACTTAATCATCTTTCCAGGAACTGGGCCCAGAATAATATGACCATAAATTGTGGACCAGTAATACCACTCCCACCGTGTGTTTGTTTCAAATAATGTGATGTTTTAGTTACAGATTATGATTATTTATCACAATTTTCTATTGAACAGCAATCATTCATACTGTACCTGTTGGCAAGTCTGATCCTGCAAACACTGCCATAACATCTGTTTAATAACCTGCAAATAATGCTCCTGCTGTGTTCCAAATATTCCAGGGAATGATCTGCAAAACACCCATGCTAGTTACATGTAATTCGCTCGATGTCTACTTTCGTTGAACAAACAGCTGTGAGAGCTTTTGATTTTATCTTTAATGCATTCATATGTAATAACTTTGAAGGGGCAAACGACAAAATAGAACCAACAGTTCTTGAGGTCAGTCTGGAGACACACACACTGTGTTTTAGCCAGCATTCATCAGTTTCATCAGCTAGAGTACAGTTTGAGTAGTTTTCCCTCATTTTTCTTTCCATTGATATTACTGTGTGTTGTGTGTCTAACAAGCCAAATTTTTTTTTAAAGTTCATTTTGATTTAATCTACATTGATTATCGATCATATTAATTTTCTCCCAGCCCTAAGGGACAAAGGAATTGAGAATCAACCTAGGCAAGAAAATTTTAATCTGAAATCAAACTTGACCTGCAACAGGTGTTTGGCTGGGTTCAAGGGTTGTGTCAGGCATGGGGGAATTATTCAGTCCAAAGGACGGCTGCCCAAAAGGGAAGCCTGGCTATTCCAAGCACCCAACCTCCATTAAGTGATGCAGTTCTCAAATGTGGGAAATAGAAGCAAATAAACATACAGAACTTGGCAGAACTGTAAAACAATAGGGAGTCTGTATTATTATACTACAATTATTCTCTTATACCTTGACTTTTTAAACCATTATTTTCCTTGATTTTGAGTAATTGGGTATCCAACTGGGTGACCAGTATAAATATTAAAACTTTTCCTGTTGCACAAAACTAAACAGTTGTTGCAAGAGGCATTTGACTGCAGCTAGACCACAGCATTTACTTTTTAGTAAGATTTCATCAGCACTAACCTCTTGGACTAAACCATAGTGTTAATATAAATTTTAAACATAATATTTGGTTTTTAAAAGCCAAATAAATAAGAATGCCTTTAACTTACACAAAAATATGAAGTGCACTTTCTTTCAGTTCCGATTTAGTTGAGTTGCAACAGCCAAAAAGAAATTTCAGCAGCTCTTGCCAATGATTGTAACCTTCTTCATCTAAAAAAATGAAAACAGAGATCTAAAATGTGCATGAGAGAAAAACAAACAAGAAGAAACAATGGAGATGGTAAAAACATCCATTCCATGATCATTATCTTCTGTACCTTAGTACACTGGATTTCCACTTTTAATCTGCCCATTCACAATGTTTGACTAAGCAGTCATATCATCGGAAAAAATTATTCAAGGTTTATGCCGACTGGAGACAGGTTTTCTTTTCCACAAAATAAATAAAAACAGACAAGTATCACCTAATGTGGATTTCATTTGATGCTTTAAAAGATGCATGGAATCCCAGCATGAAACTAGCGTAAATGTCCCTACACCAAATAATAAAACTATTGCAAACTACTGAAAAAATTTCAGACTGGGTCTAATCTTCGAAATGCCAATCAAATAAATGTACACTGTATATTTGCACAAAATACTGGGTTCCTGAACTGTAAGAAGGTTTCTGCTTGCCAAAAAAGCTGCTTTAACAATGTCTGCTTCGTTCATAAAGATCATTAAATAAGATTCAAAGACTATTGTCAGAACTTGAAGGACTTAATTTCCCGTGTCCCAATTCTCAAAAGTGCCAATAACTACATGTGAGTGGGCCTGGAAAGCTGTTCTTGTTTACATTTAAGATCAAGACTTCAAACGATTGGCAGATGACATGATAAAACTATTGGTTAACAAAAACAAAATGGACTGGTTTGTTGGCTAGGACTCCTGTTTTTATTTTTTAGATTTGGATTTGAATAATTTTTCATCTGTTTTTGGACCTAAAATGTTTCTGGGACAGTCAAAAAAGGGTCACAGGCCTTTTCAGGGCATGTTTGAACTGAACACTGTAACTTACCAAGAAGACTCCTAGACAACTCAGCCACAGCATCACAAATCTTTTTCCGCACTGTGGGGATCTGTTCCTCCTCGATGGCCTTCAGCAAACCATCCTTCATTCCCTGCTGCAAGGTTGGGTCGAGTTTCTCATAAAAGTCCACCGAACTGGAGAAGATTCTGCGCAGAAGTACAGCTGACATTTGACGAACCTTTGATTTATAAAACATTTAAGTTTTAAGTTGACAACTGTCCTTTTAATGAGTTCTAAACATGTCATAGTAACTGAAAGGACTAGAAAATCACAAGTTAGCATCATTAAAGAGTGGTAACATTACAGAGAAGGACACCTAAAAAATTTGTTTAAAAATTATATATGAACTGTTAGAAAACAGTGACTTTCATAAAATTAAAACTTTAATTTTACATGTAAAAAAGCAAAGGCAATGATATGCTGAAAGTTATTGCAATAAATTGAGCAGGACTAACACCAACTTTCAATGGCACGAGCATTGTCAGAAAATGTGAACTTGGAATAAATGATTCATGGAAATAATTTTTGGAACAAAACCATGGTGTGAGGATTGACTGGGATTGTATCTGTGTAACTGTGTAACATTTGGGAGTGACTGGTTTTGTGGTGCGGTCCTGATTGACAGTTTTCACCCTCGTGCAAAAATTGACTGAAATAAAGCTCTCACACTACAAGGAAAGGTGTAGTGGTTCTGTTTTCATTTTAAAAAAGCTTATAAATTATCACAAGTTTTGTTATAGTCATGATTGATCGTGGTAACAGGACTTTGTGTTGTCCAGTTCTGCCCGCTACAGAGGTGTCCAATTTTGTTAACCACTTACACGTATATGACCGAATTGGACTCCACTCAATCCTGTTACCATAACTTACAACTTTTTAGACAAGCGTTTTTAAACTCCCATACAAATGTTTATTTATATTTTGCAACCAAGAAGACTTCAAACAACCCTGGGAATCCTGTAACTGTTTTAATGCCTTTGCATATTTGATTGGAGTGAGTACTGTTTCAACAGACATGTGTATGCACTAATAAATCTCACCTCAGGGATTCCTGATGTCTTTATCATTTGAATAAGGAAACTAATTTTTGTTGGCTCAACAATAGTATCATAATGTGCCTGTCAAGAAGAAAAGCAAGAGGCAGGCTATTATTTTTATAACACACAATATTCAACCATTACAAATAAAAATTATATAGAAAACAAAATTTTGGTCTACAAGAAAACTTCATATAATGACACACTAGATAACGTAATGATCCAAAATGTCTGATAGGTTGCCACAGTCTTTTAACTTTGATTCAAGTATGCTTTTGTGGTTTCCATGGCAACTACGTAAATAGAAATCACCATTGGTGCAATGTATGGTGAAGTTAAGTAAAATTAAAAGAAACCAGCATTTCAGTTTTTTTCAAAAACTACATCCATGTTGCCCAAGGCAACAGTTAGTTGCCACAGATCCCTGGGCATTGGTAGAAACATTCCTGCATTCAGTGGAATATTACATGTAATTTTAGAGTAACATGTCAAGACTGGTTCAATGCACTGGTTTAAGGAAGCATTCACACTTCGTGCCTAGGCACAGTGCCCAAGAAGGGTGCTTGCAGAGCACTAATGTGAACACAGCAGGGCTCGAAGTTAATGACTAACCGGTCGCATATGCGACTCGGTTTTTGGTTGTGTGCCTAAAAATTCATGCACCTGTGCGCCATAAAACCCAAAGCACACTGTGCTCCTCAATTTTTCAGCTGTGCACCTTAAATTTCGGCAGTGCGCCTAAAAATTTACATCTGGTAGCACAAGTGCTCCCAAATTCAAATTTAAACTTTGAGTCCTGCACAGCCTTTTTTCAAGTACCAACACTAGAATTCAAGCATGATGCCAGAAATGTGTGCACAGGGACCCTGTGTGCACAGCATTTTTGTTAGTTCTGTGGCAGCCCACTGTTTTGTTCTTGCTTCTAAGCACATGTTCCAAAATGGCATCTGGCAGGGCGAAATGGAGTAACCATGAATACAGTCACACTGATTGTGTACTCAAGGTGTGAACACAAAATCATTTATTGCCAGTACCAAGGAACTGGTTCACGGGCACCAAATATGAACGGCACCTAAATAGCATCTAGGCATTTTGTTCAATTTGATTATGTTAGCCATAAAAATCAAAATATAAACCAAGCAATCTGTTGATCATCTGCGTTCAAGACATAAAATAATGTCTATGTAACAAAAAATAAGACTGTATTAACAAAGGTTAATCAAAAACAAAGAAACAGACAATTTCACCAAATAAACTTGCTGACATTTGACGTGCATGAGCTTTTTTACGTAAAGAAATACATCAATAAAAGTGATTCACTTAAATTTTGACAAAACACATTACAGTCCTGACTGTATTGCCTTTCTAATCAGAGGTAGATTTTGGGGCCAAGGTGACTGTTCATGTAGTTTTGACTCTGCTCCACATAATATAAGCTTAACCAAAAATAGGTGGTTATTTTGCTCTTTAATTGCTTCTTAAAACAAAATACTGTATTTTGTTTTCTTATAGAGTTATAAGCTGATCATCAAATTACAAACACCCTATGTACATGTACCAAAAATAACCTCATCAAATCAAGTTTAAAAGTGTATGGATGTTACAGGTCAAATTTGATTTCAGGTTAATTTTGATTTTACCACGGGGGAATTCCCGATTCCCTTTGTCTCCTAGCCCCAGAAGACAAGGAAAATTGATAATCAACCTAGGTTATAAAATTTAACCTGAAATCAAATTTAACGTGTAACATGTGCGATTCATGTTGACAGTATGTTCGATAGCATTCTGTCTAAATCGAGCTTTTCAAGAGAAACTTTCTTAGCTAATTGTCACTTTATCTGATCACGAGTCAGGGATAAGTACAGAATAAAATTTCGTTAAGTTCGATTTTCTGAGAAGCTTAAGATCAAGCTACCACATGCGAAATGAACACCAAAAATTCCGCAATAATAAAAGAAAACGTGGGCGAAGAAAGCATATACTGTAATTACAAAATATACCGGTTCTTTAAAAAGAAAGAATACCGCCGAAACATAGGAAAGCTAAGGACTATCTCAGAACTGAAACGACCCATAGAATTTCGAGATAAAAAGAGAAATCTCGGTCTGGCAAAAATTGCACATGGTGTAAACATGAGTGCATGCATTCGATCTCACCGGGCGAGATTCTTCCTGGAGAAAGGACCTCCGCAACAACCTACATTGTTCTCATTCACTCCGTGGAGCAGCCTGATCACGATATGATAAAGAAGAGATATTTTCCTACCTCTGCCTGGTTTCTTATGTTATTATCGGGGGACATCAGCTGAGAAACAAGGGATTCGAATTGCTGTTGCTCGTTCGCCATCACGGCCACCATATTGCCCAACCTATGACTTGTACGCATGCGTGCGGTATGGTCTGATAAGAATCTTTTGGCGCCAAAGGGAGAGTTTCAAATTTTGGCGCGTTAATCGATATTTTCAGCGATGAAGAACAAGGGGAAGTATCTAAGCCTCCTAAACCATTGCAGCTATTTGAATAAAGTATTAAGGCCAAAACGGCGGTTTCTTTTTGGATCCGATTACATGCCACTTTTAGCTTTTGCAATGGCCAATTCTTAAGAGTGAGTCTCCCTAAAACCGGTCCACTGCGTTTCGGGTCGGAAAATCAATTTCCTTTAAACTTTGCCCATGAATATATCTTAGTCCAAAAGTAATTGAAACCGCATTAGTTTTTGAAAATATTTCAAAATAAAATTTTTCGGGAGGAAAATCACTTCAGCACTCGAAGGCCAAATTTTTGCAGTGACAAAGAGTAAAAATAGCGCATATTGCCGAGTTCACCACTTCAAAGTTTTGCACTTTCAACGACTTTTTTCACTTCCTAGGATTAAATTGGTCCTTAATTGATGTAAAGGACACAATTTTGGTCCTTCAAAAACAACTCGTGTCTACTAAATATTTTTTGATTTACACCCACTTTGCCGTACGCAGGAAATGACTCAAAAATGCATATTTTCATCGTAGCACTGTGCAAAATCCCCACATCTTCTGAACAAAATGTCTTTTCAGACCAACAAAGGGAATGTCCAAAAACATAGAAACATAAAAATATGTTGTGATTTTAACGATTTATCAGCACAGCCGATCGACGAAATATGCCTATTTTCCGTTATGACTGTTTACAATACACGATGGAAGTTCTTAATGCAAAGCCCGAATAACACAATAATTCATCAAATGTATCAAGTATTTTAAACTTTTTGTGACTTTTGACACAATAGAACATCATGTAGGAAAGGAAAGCCTTTAAGCCGAACGCATTAATACTACAGGTGTACCTGTTTACAGCGCTTGATCCGATCGAGTCATCTTCACTGTGTACACAAAACTAATATCACATGATGGCTCCTGTCACGCATTCCTATATCTGGAATCGTTACGC
This sequence comes from Porites lutea, assembly GCF_958299795.1. Classification (NCBI taxonomy): domain Eukaryota; kingdom Metazoa; phylum Cnidaria; class Anthozoa; order Scleractinia; family Poritidae; genus Porites; species Porites lutea. Next base: position 5,876,631 of record NC_133210.1, read on the forward strand.
CGCGAAAGTCTGACTAAAATTGAAAGGAAGGGAATTATTCTATCAAGAGAGTATTCTATTATATTTATTGCTGTTTTCGTTGACAAGCTACAAAATCAAGAATCATGCATGCATAAGAACCTATAGTGCGTTAACAACCCGGGGGGGGGGGGGGGGGAGTTTGCTGGGTATGTATGTATGTATGTATGTATGTATGTATGTATGTATGTATGTATGTATGTATGTATGTATGTATGTATGTATGTATGTATGTATGTATGTATGTATGTATGTATGTATGTATGTGTGTATGTATGTATGTATGTATGTATGTATGTGTGTGTGTGTGTGTGTGTGTGTGTGTGTGTGTGTATGTGTGTGTGTGTGTGTGTGTATGTATGTATGTATGTATGTATGTATGTATGTATGTATGTATGTATGTATGTATGTATGTATGTATGTATGTATGTGTCGCTGCCCTCTCAGAGCCCCTACCACATTATAGTCTATTCTGTGGCCAATCAATTATAGACCACATCTTAGCCACTTTTGGGCATATATGTAATTTTTCGCGATCCCAAATTAGGCACTCTCTATTTTTATGAATTGACCCATTTTTTAGAATACAGAACACTTCGCTTTTCATCTACAGTTCTGGTATGTTTGCTAACCGTAAATATGAAGAACTGTCTTACCTCAAAAAATCCGAAAATGTGCGACCCCATTCTAGTAACTCTATTGAAAATGCGACCCTGTTATAGTCAATCCAGTCGTGAAAATGCGACCCCATCTAGCGGCACATCCCCAGTAGCCTCTTATAAGGAAGTACCTCCCGGGATTAACAATAGTCTAGTGGCCCGCAAGCAAATACCCCCCTTGCTATTATTCTAGAACAAATACTGTATCTGTATCATTAACATCCCCAGGCTAAACCCGGTACATTTGGAACCAAGATAGCCACCTGTTAGAGAATGTGCTTGATCCCGGCGAATTTACGGAAAATCTAAGGACTTAGTAAAGAATTTAAGGACTGTGAAGTGGCATGGTGGTTTACCTCGTTTAGCGCTTTCGATTTTTTTCAATTTCACTAATATATAGATTTAGACAGGGCTTAAAGCGCAGCTCTCGTTGATGTACTTGAAGCTGTACTCCAGCGAAAAAGAAAATCGTGTGATGCTAACCCGCAACGGCAACGAGAATTGCAAAAACAAAACAAAACAACAACAACAACAACAACAACACCAATATGTCTAATTAGCGAACTTAGCTTTCCGCCCTATCGGAGGGGGTGGGGTATACAACAAAGTGTTATACTGGGAGACTCCGCCCTGATCGTCCAGCCCACCTTTTGTATACCATTTTTGACTGAAGAGGTGCCCCTTGAGGGGCAGAAAGCTGGCAACGCAGATCGCACACGAATGTTTACCAAAGCCGAGTGGCTCAAAAGTAAAAATTTAACGATTTTTTTCGCAATATTTTTCTAACAAAATCATTTGAAAAAAAATAAAAGACTATACATACTAAGCGGACGATGAGAAACCTGGAGAAAGAAATGGCAGCGAAGCTATGGTGGAAACAATTGCTGCCAAACGTCCTCTGATGTATGTGCGAGATGGCTCACAGAAATCACTCTTTTTCTTTCAAAAGCAATTTGCTTGGGATTTCAATTGGCACAAGAACCTCGAAATCTGATCTTCTTCAAAAGATAACTAAAATGGTTGTAGAGTGCTCTTGTGTAGTGAAAAAGATTGTTGGAAAAGACGCGAGAAGAAGGACAACGACTCTACCTCGGTGAGTTTGTACCCTGCCTATTATTATTCATTTTTCTTCCGCGGGCTCACTGTGAATTGACAGCCTTTCAGGAAAATCGCTAGCTTAATATGTGCATTTCGGCAATAACGGGACAAGAATTTGAAAATATGGCACTATTAATAATTAACCACTTTCCGTAATAGAGAATGAGTATTAGCGAAGCTCTCGCGTGCAAAAAAAAAATGGTAACCTGTAAAATGCGAGAAAATTTCGTAATCACGTGATCGTGCGTTCGACTGTTTCCCCCTACTACCATTACACTGACACCGATAACAGAGAAAAAGTTAGAGCGAAACTGACAAAACAAAACAAAAAGAAAAAAAAAGAAAAGACGAAGTTCATTGCGGAAGAAAAAAACATAAAAAAATTCAAAGCCGTGATAAGAAAATGACAAATGTTAGCGGCCAGCAAGGTTAAAATGAGCGGCAGTGAAACAAAAATGGAACGTAGGAACATATACGATTTTTTCTCCATAAAACGTGCAACTAGGACGTTTCACGTACGTTGAAGTCGTGCAAAACAATGACAAAGAAATGTACAAAAAAATGTGCTGCACGTGCAAACTTTTTTTTTCGCTCTTAAGCCCTATTTTTTTTTTTTTTGCATTTCTCGTTGCCGTCACCGGTTAGCATTACACGATTTTTATTTATTTTTTTTTTCTGGGATACAACTTTGAGTAAATTAACGAGTCAGAGCTGCGCTTTTAGCCCTGGAGTCAAAATCGAAAGCGCTAAACGAGGTAAACCAGCACGCCAGTTTTAAATGCAGGGTAACCTAATTTCAAAGATACAGTATTTGTTCTAGGATAATAGCAAGGGGGGTGTTTGCTTGCGGGCCACTAGACTGTTCACTGTCCCTTATCTTTCCGTAAAATCGTCCAAATGTGCGGGCCTTCTTGGGTCCGCTGCCCCAAGAGTAGATTTCATAGTCATCCCCAGGCTAAACCCGGTACATTTTAAAACCAAGATGGCCACCTGTTAGAGAATGTGCTTGATACCGACGATTTACGGAAAAATAGAGGACTGTGAACAGTCTAGCGGACCTCCTGCCAGCAAGCACACTCCACCCCTATCCCCAGGCCCACCCTGAGTCGGGGAGCTTGATTAGACCTGAAAACAGGTACTCGTCGGTTTAATACCATGGGCTACCAGAAATATGAAATATATTAAAAATAATAAAAAATGCAAACTTAAACGACAAGCATAAAACAAAACAAAGAGAAAGCTCATAGCGACAACCAATTGTTTTATAAATGCTAACCTGAATGGACAGGAGCCTGTTCGTGGAAAACTAAAAAGTTGCTGTTGTTAATGAACTGGGCACTTATGCATGCATGATTCTTGATATTGTAGCTTGTCAACGAAAACAGCGATAAATATAATAGAATACTCTATTGATAAGATAATTTCCTGCCTTTCAATTTTAGTCAGACTAGCAAAAAGTGTTTTCACGGCGTAACGATTCCAGATATAGGAATGCGTGACAGGAGCCATCATGTGATATCAGTTTTGTGTACACAGCGAAGACGACTCGATCGGATCAAGCGCTGTAAACAGGTACACCTGTAGTATTAATGCGTTCGGCTTAAAGGCTTTCCTTTCCTGCATGATGTTCTATTGTGTCAAAAGTCACAAAAAGTTTAAAATACTTGATACATTTGATGAATTATTGTGTTATTCGGGCTTTGCATTAAGAACTTCCATCGTGTATTGTAAACAGTCATAACGGAAAATAGGCATATTTCGTCGATCGGCTGTGCTGATAAATCGTTAAAATCACAACATATTTTTATGTTTCTATGTTTTTGGACATTCCCTTTGTTGGTCTGAAAAGACATTTTGTTTAGAAGATGTGGGGATTTTGCACAGTGCTACGATGAAAATATGCATTTTTGAGTCATTTCCTGCGTACGGCAAAGTGGGTGTAAATCAAAAAATATTTAGTAGACACGAGTTGTTTTTGAAGGACCAAAATTGTGTCCTTTACATCATTTAAGGACCAATTTAATCCTAGGAAGTGAAAAAAGTCGTTGAAAGTGCAAAACTTTGAAGTGGTGAACTCGGCAATATGCGCTATTTTTACTCTTTGTCACTGCAAAATTTTGGCCTTCGAGTGCTGAAGTGATTTTCCTCCCGAAAAATTTTATTTTGAAATATTTTCAAAAACTAATGCGGTTTCAATTACTTTTGGACTAAGATATATTCATGGGCAAAGTTTAAAGGAAATTGATTTTCCGACCCGAAACGCAGTGGACCGGTTTTAGGGAGACTCCCTCTTAAAATAGGAAAATTTCTCCGGGGGAGGGGTACTAGCTACCTTGCATGGCCTATACGGGATGTGCCGCTGGACGGGGTATGGGTATGGTTTTCGTCCTCCCAGCTGTCCTATTACAAAACAGTGTTTTGTAGTGTCCTAAACAATTATAAACAGGGTATTGACTGCACGAGCTAAATTAATTTGCTTGATGAAATTTGTTTGTGCCTCCAAGTACAGAGGGGTATAAAAAAGTATTTTTTTAATGATACAATAATTTTATTCAACTTTAAAAATATGTACATAATTTTCAGAAATATTTGAAGTGAGAATTAAGTGACTATATAACATTAAGAATTATATAAATCATAAAAAAATACAATCACTGTGTCAATAACGATTTCCCAAATACATTCGCGGCTCAGTGCGATCAATAACTCTTGCAGGCGGTCCAGAGTTTTAACTTAAGTCATTACAAAAGAGAATCATCCGTCTCTGATCATGATTAAAAAGAAACAAGTTCAAAAGAATAAATTTCTAATTCTTTAAAAAGTTCTTTAAAAAAATAACAGTGAATTAATTAATTCGGACAGGCTCTAATATTTTCGATCTGTAGATCTTAGTCCACAAAGTCTAGCTATCGTCTTCTGGATCTTAAGCCTCTCAAGCACAGTATCGCAGAGCGGCGAACAGGCTCCTGCTTTAAAACAAGACGGTGTTTCATTTGGTCCTTTGTCCTAAACAGGGTAAAACAATATGTATTTCAGGGTCGGGGAATCAATCCCTCAGCGGCTCACCCTTACCCATAAATTGGTCGAGTACCCCCCGGCAAATTTCACCCAAAGCTCTAAGTGAAAAAGACCTATCTATTTGACAAGATAAACAGATTTTTTGACCTTGTCTAAGTTAGTGGATTTTTTAAAACGTGGATCTCAAAAAAATGCAGCCATTTGGTCGGACGCCAAGCGTATGATCTTTTCGAGCCTGACAAGCCTGACAAAAACACGTCACCTGGTACATGTAACGGGCAAAGAGGAGGAAAATAGGGAGAGAAAGAAGTGAAGAAGGAGAGAAGATCTAAAAAACGCAATAATCAAATGCATAATTAATAAAAGGCCGATAGTAATAACAGAAAACCAAACAAACAAACCGAAACATAACCTAATCCATACAGCGAGTCATTTTAAAATCACTGGTGATCCTTGTAATCCGTGATCGGCTCAGTCTGACTAAAGTAGCTTGACAGTATTCACGAGTCCCTGTACAATCTTTTTCTTTCATATAAGAATATTGTTTTTTCCGGCGCGGGCTGGATATTCTTGTTTTTCTGACAATTTTAGGCTGAAAATATTCTTGTTTTATGGCTTAAATTATAGCATGAGAGATTGATTACAGCTTATTAATCTTCAGGTTTTTAATTTAATCATTTGAGGTATAAATTGCAGTCAATGCAGGTTTCTTGGTTTTGGTAGCTGGTTTTGTCGTTTTCAGAAGGGATGTTTTATACGGTCGAGTCAGGAAAATATAAAATTGTATTTATAGATTTTCAGCACACAAAATTGTACCCCTTTCAAAATCCCAGCCTTGGCTTTATTCCTATCATATTCTTAAAATTTGGCAAATTTCAGCCTCCGTATTCTTATAAAAAAAGAGTGCAGCTATACTCTATAGCAGCAATACTCTAGCTATTATTGGATCGAAATCGCATTATGTCTTAATCGCATCATGCTTGTGCTCCAAATCGCATTCTGTTTATACAAAATGACATTAATAAGCGTTTCCGGTTCCGCATTTTCATGATCTTTTTCTAAAGTATTATTTTGATTATATTGCAGTAATAAAAACTTAAGATTTTCTTTTAAAATGTCTCATGACTTGCGCGCGCTCGTATAAAATACGTGTTAAAATAGTGACTTAACCGACTGCCCAATAAAAACATGAGCGTGATGTAGGGCGCGTGATTTATGGCAATATCATGAACCCTTTCTGCGGATTTCCTTGAAAATTTTTATAACTTGCGAAAAACGAACCCAAAAGCCGCCATAAATTTTGCTTTTTACAAAAGCAGAAATGACGTCAGATAGCATGTTCTCTTCCGTGTCAAGTCAGTTCCGGTCTGAGCACAATTTGTTGCATGATGGGAAGGATTGTTTTGCAAGCAAATGCAAAATGGCTGCCACTATCAAAGATTCGGAAGAGGATACTCCGAAGCGGAAACATATAAAAGCTGTTTTAGTCAACAAACTAGAGGGATGCAGCGATATAGTTAATATGGCGGTGACAATCCCGCATGAAGATGCAGTTATTAGTGTCTCAGATGACAAGTAAGCGACAAATTATTCGTGACTGAATATTGATGTGTTGTTGTTTTCAAAAATCTAATCAGCTGAATGTAATACATTTACAGCTGAACGTATTTTTTCCACGTTCTCGTCTTGTTATTTGCAGGAGCATTAGGCTTTGGATAAAACGAGAAAGTGGACAGTATTGGCCAAGTGTTTGCCATATGATGGAGTGTAAGTTTGAGTTAATTTTAAGTCTTACTTTAGATTTTCGTTTAATATAATATATATTTTCAAGCTTCATGTCACTTGTCAAGAGGGGCAGCCTTTGCTGACTAACGTTGCAAATACAGATGTGATCTTCCTTTTCATCTCAACCTTGACTTAGTATTATGATAATGGTGGTTGAAAATATGATTTCTTTTTTGTAGAAGGACGTGTTGTCGTAAAGGGTTTCGTAATCTAAATTTTTTGATATCATATCTCTTATTTTTGCATATTTATCTGATTCTTTGAGGAAATTCTTGTCCTTTTGAGTCCAAATTGGTCATTCTTGCTTACAGATTCAATATCACATATTATTTTTGCATATGTGCTCTGCTTATTTAAAAATTCAGGGGGAAGCTTGGTACGGTCAATTACCAGTCGCTATTTGGGAAATGAGCCTGCACTCATCAAGGACTGGACCCAGGAGACGGCAGAAATCAAGCCTAGGGGGCTGGATCAGAAGAGCAATTGTCCCCCAGATCAGTTCACATGTTCATAAAAATATAATATTATAAAAGTGTCACATCTTCTATTTTGTTATTTCAGCTGCATGTTCTGCCCTAGATTACCATGGTACAAGCAGAAGGCTCTTTGTAGGATTGGCTAGTGGCACAATATCAGTAAGTGCTGAGTTTATGAAAATATTAATGCAGTCTCCTCATTTTATTTTTTTACATTTGCCATTTGCACATCTCCCATAATATACCTTGTTGCTCCCTCAAAATTTTGCAAAAGAATTGTCATCAATTTCACTTGCAAAGACTGTACTATCCAGAGGAAATGAAAAATAAAGGTTATGCAAAATGTGGGGGCAAATGTCATGTGTTACTGGAGATGTGCAAATGGTGAATGAAATTGAAGAGAAAAGAGAAGGTTGAAAGGCTGCTACACATCAGGAAAAAAGAGGAAAAGTGTCTTTCATCTTATCTAGCCAACACTACATGACCCAACATAAATTTTTTTGAACAATTTCTAAAGTTTTGTACAGTGGAGCTCCAATATAATATAGTAGTTAAATTCCCGGGAGAGGGGGTACTTCCTTATAAGGGGCTTTCAGGGATGTGCCACTGGATGGTGTCACATTTTCACAACTGGATTGAATATAATGGGGATGCATTTTCAATAGATTTACTAGAATGGGGTGGGCACTTCAGATTTTTGGTGTACGAAAGTTGATTGATAAGGTAGATACATAAATAGAAAAAGACTAAGTTGGGATTGTGAAAATTACATTTGCCAAAAAGTGACTAAGATGGGGTCTATGATTGGCCATAGAATAGACTATAATGGGGTAGGGACCCTGAGAGGCCAGCAGCACATACCCAGCAAAAATTAACCCTGGTGCCCCCTATTCCCGGTAAAATTCCAGCAAGCCACATGGCCTTGAAACAGCCACATATGACAGATGAAATGGTGAAAAATGACATGAAGGTGGGATGAAACTCCAATAGTGATGGGGAAAATCGCAGATACGACAGTAAAATGCCAATAGTGACATGGCCTCCTCTTCACAGTACGCTTTTGAATTCAAACTGGGGCATGCATACCCCACTTAAGAAGGCCTCAATAAAGAACCTAGGGACTACATTGTATTAGAATCCTACGCCCGACATTTTATAGTAGATCTGCTAATACTGCATTACAAGGATGTGTGAAAGAAGGACAGGAAATCACCTGGGATGACGCCATCTCATGGGAAGCAGCTGTAGCTTATCCAGTGATAATGGCTTTAAATCATCCGGGCAGGTGTCAAGAGAGCTGAGGGTAGAAAGGAACAGTTTTTGTGTGACAAAGTAGAGCTATTTCCACATCATTGTCACCAACAGCTTTATACATACCATAAAATTCCGAAAATAAGCCCCTCCATGTATAAGCCCCTCCAAATATGAGTCCCCCAGGGGCTTGTACTAGGAAAATTGCCCTCAAATACAAAGTAAAACAAAGCAAAAACTTACTTCCAACCATAAGGCAAATCCAATCAATTTTGAAACGCAAATTCCCTCCATAGATAAGCCCCTCCGAATATAAGCCCCTCAAAAATGGCCTTTGAAAAATATAAGCCCCAGGCCTTATTTTCGGAATTTTACGGTATGTGACAACAATGGCAAAGACTGTCACTCAAGAATTTGTCTTTTCAGTCACAGTAAATGCTGTTGTAAGACAATGAACTAAGTTTTCTGGCACCATCCATGGTCTGTCAAGAAGGAAGAAGATAATTGATACATTTTAAGTTATTATTGTTTATTATACTGGAGTCTTCTTTATTAGAGGTTTGTTATCTTTGGGTTCCAATGTTTCATAACTCACCCCGCTGGCAGAGCCTTTCTTTCACTTGCCAGATTTTAGCATACTTGAGGAAGTCTCTGAATGAATTGAGTAAGCTGTTTGTTGAGCATGCACAGCGTGTTGCTAGGATATAGTTTCGAACCCAGACCTAATAGCCATGCGCTTGCTACAGCGGGCTTGGTTGTGATCCTCAGTTAATTAATAACAGGATGCTTGCACTCAAAAAAACCAGTTTGATGAGAGACAACAAGATGGACTACTGGTCCAGAAGTTCAAACTGCGGCAACTTCAAAGGTTTGACTCGATGCAGGCAGAGTCTCCTCTTCTCCTCCTTGATTTGATCATAACAGTACGTCATAGTCGGGTTCCTCAGAATGCATCCTAACCTTGGTGTTCCTGTGGTACAAAGCCACAAATTTTCAAGGTATCAGTGGCATCTCAGCCAGGAAACTGGACTCCTTTTGACTTGATTTCATTTCTGTAAGCAGGGCTCGACGTTGCGACCCGTGGGGTCGCCAATGCGACCAGCTTTTACTCAGTGGCAACTAAATTTTCACGCCTGGTCGCCAACCTGGCCCCCAAGATAGGTGACTTTCTTCTTTGGGTAAACGTACACTAATGATAATTTGTTATCCTTTACACAACTAACGGATAGCTAACGGTTTTTCTAACGCTCTAACGTTTTGCCCAAACGCTCTAATGGTTTGTCTTAACGTTTTAACGATTTGTCTAAAGGCTTTAACGATTTCTTCCAACACTCTAATCTACGTTTACTTGAAAGAGGATTGTGAAATGAATGAATTCGACGGAAGACTTTAATTGACTTTCGGACAAATCGATCGCAATTCTCAACAGATCGTCCCGTGTTTCTCCGGGAATGACTTTAAGCGCATCGATATTTAAAACAATTTCTTTAAGTCGAACATGTATCTCGATTGCGGACTCGATAACAGATTAGTCTGATAAAAGGTCAAGCTAATCGAAGCTAATCGAGAACGAACGGCGCTTACTTCTCGAGCTTCGCAATTCTTGTAAACAACTTTACGCAATTTTCTGTTGAGCGTGACGACGCAAATAAAAGCTCTGCCGTATTTTATTGACTTCTAATTAAGTAAAGTTGAAGTCATGCTGTTTGTCTAACAGACTTCTCGCGAAATCAACTTCTTTGCCCGAAAACATTAGCAACGTTTCCTCTTTCTGGTCTTTCTGAAGACTTTCGATCACGTGTTAGGCAACCGCGCAATAGATGAAGTTTCACCGATGTTCAGTTCTGAACATGCAAATACATGGGACGCAAAACAAATTTTGCAGATTTTGTTCTTTCATAACCCAAATAAGTTTTTTTGTGATTCCTGAATTTTGTTTTTTTAATGTGTATTCCATTTCCTGAACCTTAAGCTTGAATACCTGTTTGAGGAGATTTACGCTTGAATGCGGATTCATTTTACAGAACACCGGCTGGTAATCGAGCGTCAGCGAAAACCATTCGAAAGAAAGTTCAAAGGAAGTCTAAACCATTCATTTTCTGTTAAGGCTAAGTTAAAGATGTTAAGTTTATTTTATCCCATTAGTTCTTAAATATAATTTTTGGCGACTAGAATACTTGTTCTGGCGACCAAAAATGAAAACTTGGGGGCCAGTTGGCCCCAAGATTTTTTTCTGAAAGTCGAGCACTGGTAAGTGATGAACGCGGATTCGTAGTCAATGATTAGTTCTAGTAATAATGATAAATTAATTGATAATCATCTTTTGGAAGGGATTGATAGAAACTTTCACGCCAGCTTAGTTAACATAGTGGCAATCAGAAATAACTGCATCACACTAGTTTAGAACATTCATTCAAGCAAGAGAGAAGAATTTAGTGTATAACATGATCATAGCTTTGGGAAAAAATAATGTGAAGTGCTCCGCCTATAGGAATTTGAAGTGTCTGAAGATTTTAACAGAATTCACCATAGAAGAAATTATTTAGGTACGTATATTTGCTTGTGTTGTGAATAATATTGTAGTTATTGTCTTTACTTTAAGGAGGCAGCGTGGCCGAATTTTCAGTGCGTCAGACTCGCAATCTGGTGGCCCTGAGTTTGAGTCCCACTCTGGCGACGTGCTGGATTTGCTCTCATTTATCCAGAGTTCAAATCCTCAGCCACGCTTGTAAATAGCCAACTGGTTGCCTCCTGCCAGTTGGGGTTTTTAATCGTGTTATGTTTTATTTGAATTATTTGTTTCAAAGTATTTGAGTAGAGTGCCTGTAAATTAGTTGGATAAGCTAAGTGCACTTTCCACCATAAACAAACCTTTAAACCTTTTTTTTTGAACAGTTAAAATATTTTACTGTGACTAGGCTTAAGTGAAGTCTTTCAGCTATTTCTTTTCTTTTTATATACCGGTAGAATATTTCATAACTGGGGCCAGATTTGAACACAAGTTGGAGTTTTAGGTTCTACAATTCCATGTTAATTAAGCTCAGTGTGTTTTTTGTTTATTTATTTCTTTTAAAGTAGGTGCAGGTGGCCAACTTGAAAGTGTATGCTTCTCTGGCCACAGCACACATCCTATATTATAATAATTTTTGCTGGAATGATAATTATTGAAAAGATCTTACAACTTTTATAACTCTTTATCAGTCCACCTTTTCTATAAATAGGGTAAAATTGAATTGAACCTTGAAGCTTGAATTAGCCTTAAAAAAAAAGGCTGAGGCCACCACTGGTTTGCCTGCAAAATGTCATCTGAGCAAGGAACGCAGAAATTTTATACTGTTGACCTGTCAGGACCTAGATCTAGAATTTGCTTTAACCAACCAGAAGTACCACTCAGATTTGGGTTGTGATATGTAATCAGAATTGAATTTCTGTGCTGTTCCTCAGACTTTATTTCCTGGGAAACCACTGATGGCATTGCAAAATGTCAGCCGTTTTCACATGCTAAGCCTGATCCTGCAGTTAGCGTTTGTCTCAGCAGGCTTCTCCATTTAGAACATGTGTCAATCAATTTCTTTCTTTTAGCACACATGAATAGAGTGAGTGGCATAATATTTTCTCTGGAGAATGAATGGCTGTTAAGTGTAGGAAGGGACAAGTACTTGCAGTGGCATGATTGTACAAATGGAAAAAGACTGGGTGGATATCAAACTGAGGCTTGGTGCACTTCACTGCAGTATCCTTTTAACTGATAAGACTGCAGCAGGTTGAATGGTTGACCCTTTCCAGGGTTTATTCTAGAAATTGGCCAATGAGGGTCAAATGGGCCCCCTTCTGTAATTTTAGGGGGCCCTTTTCTCAAGAGAGGGGGTCCAAGGAAGGGGGCACCAAATCTAAAAAAACTAAGTACTTTTTGAGACTTTTGACATTCTACATGGATTGGACTCACCAGACGCCTTGCTGCTAGTTTGGAACTTTCTGGGCAACTGGAAAAGCCTGTGCTTGAATTACTGCAGAACCTCGGATGTTTGTCTGGTGAAATAACGACTCAGACAAGGAAGAGAAAGGCAATTGAGATAGTAAGAGGCTAAAAAAGTTCAAAGTAAGTTTATAGAGCGGCCGTCAAATCGGTGTTGTTGTCAGTGATGTTTTCGAATACTTATCCTTGGGTCTATTTTTTTTTGCGCCCCATTTGATGCGGCAACTTACAGTTTAGGGTTTTTTTCCCAAATTACAGAAATCCTGCAGGGCCGCACTCTAGAATAAACCCTTCTTTCCCTCTTAGGCCAAGATTTGATTTTTTACATTACTATAGCAAATTTTAAAGCCTCCTGTATGGGCATCTCTGATTGAATCGAAGTCGTGACAGTCGCTATTGATGAAGCAACAATCTTGGACATTAAAGCAACAATCTCATTGCTATTTAGTCTCGCTTGCTTTAGCAAAGCGAGAATCTTAAAATGCTGTTCGGTTTTTTTTTTTTTCGGTGGGACCTAGTTTGTAGGTCCCGCGTTCCTAGCGAAGACCGTGGAAACTGGGGATAAGAATCGTGACGACTTTCATTGAATGGAAATGAGTCTCGTGATGAGCATGTGGTTTATTTTGGGGGATGACTGGAATAACGCGCAATGTTTATCACGTTAAAGTGCTTTTCTTCCATGCAAGAAATCAGACTTTGTCTTTTGCGTTAAAACAGGTTACGTTTCATGCTTATGACATAGTAAGCCGATAAAATCGTAAGTGCAAAACAGACATAACAAAAAGTAAAACTGTAAACTCTCTCTGATCTTATGGTAATTTGGTTCTGACCTTCACGATCACGTGCGAAAAAGTAAATACAGCTAAACGTGACAGAAAGAATAGTTTTGTAAAGACGTGTTCCGGGTCATGGTAGCGCAGAATCTGGGGATGAAAATCGACACGATGCTCTCAATCTCAGTGAACGCTTCGAAAAACAACGCGCAATTGTCCGAAACTTATGTTTTGAGACGAAAAATTTGGAAAGATTCATTGGATTATACGGTGATGTCGCTTAGAAATCTACACACCATTCGTGGTAGACCCACACTAATGTTCAACAGCCTGATTCTTCTCCTTTTTTTCATGATGCTGGATACTTAATTGTAACGAACAACTTGATATTTCGCACATCATTAATATTATTGTACAGGCGATGATAAATGTCGAGGAAACAAATCTTGGGCCGATTTTGGAATCTTTGAAACTCAAATGAAATTCAATGAAATTGCCTGATTTGACTTACCTGATCTAGAATTCTTATGTATTTGCGAAATACTGTAGGAAAACGGCATAAAAAAGAATTCAAATTCATTTTCGGCGACCGAAATTTACGGCTTCGAGACAGCACTTCCGTTTGCTGCCACTTGCTGTCCACCGCAACAGGTGATGACGGAAGTGACGTAGTAAGGTAAAAGTGTTCAAGATCAGATCAATAAAAGGAGATGGTAAACCAACACGACTTTTACCTCATGCCAAAATGCTGCTTGTTCCAATAAAGTTTTTTTCGTCTGCTGGGTAGATTATGCTCTGGAAGGTTCTACATTTTCACTGAGTAAATGTTATTTTACCCGCATGTTTCACACTGAGCCGGATCATGACACATATCGATTTACTGTGGCTATTAGCGGGGAAGAGCGTTGCGTGACGACATTAAAAACGGCTGTGTAGCAGACTATTTTGAAGCATGATGGTGAAGCTTTTTATTACGGCTGAATGAGGGTTCCAATTATCTCCAAAGTATCTTCTGGATATGAATAACTAAGCGATTTTCTTTAGTCCATCAATGTAATGTTTTTGTGCAATGCTGTATCACGTTAAGCCCAACTCATTAGTTTTGTTTGGAAAATCTTAAATTATTACGGGTAGTGATTTACAGGTCGTGTGTACTGTTGCAATACTGAAACGTAATACTGAGTAGAGCGGAGGTACAAGGCAACTGTAATATCATCACGACTGAGCCATTCTTCGGTGGTTCCAACAATGTTACCTCTTAGTCTTGCGTCTTTGGCTATTCGTTTTGCGACTGGGAAGTGGGAAGCCTTTACACAAGCGAAACCTGTTTAAAGACATCGAAGACTGTTGGCATGTACACAACAAATCTTCAGTCTTGAAAGATCTTCACCTCACTTAAAACTCTGTTGCCTTCGCATAGATCTGTAAGATCTTTAAAACTCCCTCCTCAGCTGATGTTTTGATTCTCGAATTAGCAGCGGTCTGTTGCTTTTGCGTTTCCGGTCTCATTCACTTCCGTCACCGAGAGATGCGGTTCACAACGAACTAAGTCATGTGGTACAAGTATCCTCCCTTATCCTTTTTTTTACTCGCCACTTCGCGCTTCGGTTGCCCTTCGGGCGACGGTCTTCCGTCACCCTTCGGACGACCTGCTGTGCACCAACGAGAATATAGCTTGCGGTTATTGATTTTCAAAATGGCGAACAACAAAGTCGATCTGGATCAGGTAAAAAGCAAAGAAATCCTTTACAGTAGATTCATAAAGATCCCATTGGGTTAATTAATCGTGCTAAGCGACAGGTATAAACATTTTTTGAGGTGAGACTTTAAATAATTAATTTATTTATTCATACGCAACTCCTCTGGACCCTGTGCAGTAGATTGAAATCATAATTCAACTTTTTCACTTGCTGTCGGTGACTCTGAGGAATTATGACGAACCCCTGGGGAGGACGACTCTGCATATGAAAGGCAAGGGGATGCTCGTCGGAAATTTTGAATTAAACCCCTACAAGAGATCGATCCGGGCGTAGCCCAAGCTTTTTTGACCCCTGAGAGACTATGTTACTGAAAACTCAAACAATACACGTATTTTTATATTTTTTCACATGCAACCCTAAACAAGACCTTCACGGCTAAATATAATACCGTTTTGCCCACAACACCGTAGTGAGACCAAAATCCGAAATTTACACCCCGGCCTAAACAAGACGACGAGCATCCCAAGCCCTTTTATATGCGGAGCGCTCCCCCACCCCCCTCCCGAGTGACGAACGCTCGCGCTCTATTCACCTCCTCACTTCGTATCTTATCTACAAACAAGCGAGACTCAACGCTACTTAGAGCGTTCTTGTTTAATCAAGTTTAACAACGTTAGTCGTGCAATGATGGTAAGGAAATATACCAAAAACTGTGCAGTATGTTCAGAGTTTTGTTTTGCTTGTTTTCTCTTGTTGTTATGTTGAGTTAGCCAGTAGCATTACCACTAAAAACAATCCTTGAAATGCGACAATTCTGCCTGGTAAACCGACAATTTGATGGGAAACGCATGACAAAATATATGTCCACAAGTACTCATACAGAGGCTTAGTGATGGAGGTATATAGAATATAGACGCACCTGATTTCTGATAAACTGCCAGTATTTTCTGGCAACTTGCCCTGTTTTGCTTGTTTACGAGATGGAGAATTAAACATAATTAGATGAGGACTTACTAAGGACCTTATTCTACACATCCCTTCTTTATTAATATTATTTTCATGCTTGCAGTTGAATTATTATTCAGAATATTTCACCATTTTTAATTAGCTTTAATCCACGACCAACTAATTCTTCATACCCAGCTGGCAATGATGACATTTGGAAGATGCAGGCAATACAGTTTATACCATTATTAACATTGGTTAATCACAGTCAACTCTTGCCTTGCAGACACCCCACTTTAACAGACACCCCAGTAATAAGGACAGCAGCTAAATCCCAGGCAAAAATAAATTACAGACGTTTGGGTAAAATTAACTCTCGTTTTTGCGGACTCTTGCTATTGAGGACGCTAACTCGAGCTCCCTACAGTGTCCACTATAAAGAGAATTGATGGTATCTAGTATACAATCATTGCCATCAAAGCAGAGTCCCTGATCAGAAGTAGAGCCAGACGTCTCTTGAGGTTCCTTAACAAGTTTTAGATTTGATGCTGATTCAAAACATGTCTTTGTTGGAGATTTAGGAGGCCACATCAGTGTGATAAAACTAGAAAACAACTCACCGTCACTGGTTACAACACTCAATGGTCACTCAGGCAAGTTGCCTCCATGGCACATATGGTTTGGCACAGGTGATTAGGATGGGTCCTGTCACTCAGTTCTAATCCAATCTAGTCTAATGCTTTTGTAGTGATAAATTAGTAGGGAAAGGGTTTGCTCAGTCTTGAAAAGTCCTTGAATTCCATTTTTCCTTAAAAAGTCCTTAAACTTCCGTGCAAGCCCTTGAGAAGTCCTTGAATTTTCTTCAACTTGGAATTTAGTGACTTGGAAAGTGTTTTTTAATGCTTTTTGGTCGCCCAACATGGAATATAAATCATAGCTCAGAGAAGCTAACCCTGTGATGGACTAGCATCATGTCCAAGGGAAGTAGCCGTACTCCTAGCCATGGTTCATGCTAGGGATACTGGGATAAGCTCCAGCCATTTTGGCCTTATTTTTCACTGCCATGGTCCTCATGGTTGCATAAGGTCTTTAGTGTCTAGAAGTGGTGAGCTGATACTGATTTTATTCTTCTCACTCTTGAAAGTGTCATGAAATTACCGAATCTCATCATGTTGAACTATGTGTTTGGTCATGAAAGCTAGACATTAAACTTTTACTGCAGTACAATATCCACACAGCTGGTATTTTGCAGAAATATTTCTTTCTTAAAGAGTGCAAATATTAGTATTTTCAATATTATAATAACATTATTGTCTGGAATTGCGATAGGCCTTTTACCACTAGGTCATTCAAATTCACCAGTGCTAAATGAACATTACTAATCCAATAATAATCTGACTTACTTAGTCTTGTTTTCTGCACTTTTTGGGTCATCACACAGCTCTCCTTTTAGCGCATAAATATGGCAGCTGACTACAGTTCTCTGTACCTTTGTTCCTCCAGTCGTCCGGCTTCCTTTTTCTCTATACTAGATGGTTTTGACAGAACTTTCTGATAAGGCATGCTACAGAATGAGACTGCAAACATAGCCTACTAAATGAACTTACTGATGACAGTTCGTGAGCTCTTCAGTTCTATTACTTGCAGAATTCCATTTTGCATATAGTGGATAGTCATCTATAAGAGGTTATGTTCCATTGGGATGATCCAGATCAGGATTAGTGAACAAATCCAGGAGTATTCAGATCATAACATGTCAAAGGAACCAACAAATCCACCCTGAGAAAGGATTCGTCAGTTCATTTGATGTATAACCTGCAAGCAAGCTCTCTGGGGTGCTCTGGCAGTGGGGCAGGAAAAGGAAGGAAAGCTTGCAATTACGTCTCTGGAATTTGAATATCTGCATCGAAAAAGTCGATGCAAAATGCTGATTGGCAGAGATGACATTAGTAATGATGTCATTACCTTTGGCATGTGTTTTTCAATATTTGTTTACATTTGCACTCTTTCCAGTTCACACTGATTGGTGCTCAGATTGATTGACAGCTCAGTTGACGGGGAGCCACAGAGGAATTGAAGGTGGAATTCAAATTCCAGAGACGTGGTGGCGAACCCTCCTTCTTTTTTCCACCCAACCACCAGAGTGCCCTGGAGAGCTTGCCTTCAGGCTATTTGATGTACCATGATTGGAGTGATCTCAGATCATGTTCCTGATCTGAATCATCCTAAAGGAATGCACCCAGGGTATCTCTTGAATAAATCCAGGTTTAAAAATTTTGCCTTGTTAATAATTTATTTTTCCCATTTTTTTTTTCCAGGAAGCGTACGTGCCCTTGCCTGGGACCCTGAGAAGCGGTTGTTATTTTCTGGTAGTTTTGATGAATCCATTATAGTATGGGATATAGGAGGACAGCAAGGAACTGCCTTTGAACTTCATGGACATTTGTAAGAAAACCATGGCTTGAAGACTGTTTTCTTCATATCCTGTGACACATACAATACTTGTCAAATTTCATTGAAACAATAGGCTGAAAATGAAAGATTTCTCTTGCCACGCCTTCTCAACCAACTTCTCAACTTCCGAGTAATTCTTCTCTCCTTCCCCAATTTTGAGAATTAACAATTATTGCACAAGGTTGGGCAAAATATTGTGGTTTGTCAGTGGTGAGCAGATTAATTATTTGCCAAAGCCAAAGGCTTAGGCAAATAAAACAATGGATCTGCGAGACACTGGCAAATCATGATATTTTGCGATAATCAAGTTCAATATTGTTTTATCATTCGATCATCAAGTTTGTTTTTTAATGAATATCTTCGGGAAGCGAAGCGATCTGCCATTTTTCACGCAATAGTAATCGGAAGAAGGAGAAAAGCGTACTCTCATTTAAGCATGAGCAGAATATTATTAATTGCAGCCAAACACAGTTGGACGACATTACGCATAAGCAGACCATTATTTGTAGGCAGTTATAATTTCCTGGTCACGTGATGGGCTCTTGGCTAATGAAAAGGAAGAAAAAATTGCATCAAATGATTATTACATTTATTTGCAAATGGGTAATATGGGAATCAGCATTGGGGAGGGCAAAACATGACTATAGTGTTTCAACAAATGTGACGAGTATTTTCATAGTTAGAGCAGCTTAGCCCACTTCTGCTATAAACAAAGCATTTTTTAACAATAGGTACTCAGCACTTTAAGACGGAAGCCATTAGGAAATTGAGTAATTTTAATTTTTAGTGGAGAAAATCCTTGTACCAGAATAATTTAAAGCATATTGCTTTCTTATTTACACTTTTCTTTGAAAGGACTAAAAATGTAATTAGTTATATGTAATAACACTAAAGAAACTTTCTCATGGGAGCCCAAGGAAACAAATTTCAAAAGCTTAAAATCTCACACCATGATATTTTACCTGTGTTTTCACAATTCCTGTGAAATTTGAAATCAATTTTGTCGGGCTCCCATGAGAAATTAATCTATTTTTATTTATTACCTTGCACCAGGTCTAAAGTACAGGGTCTGTGTTATGCACCACATGCCAAGAAGTTAATATCATGCAGTGAAGATGGCGTTGTTAGAATTTGGGACATGAATGTTAAACGACAAGAGGTGTGTTAAAACAATCTACATAAGGCTATGGCTTGTTCCTTTTTTAACAAGAGGAGAGGAAACAGTAGAGTATTGTGTATTATTAGTGTGTCAAGGAAATAAAAAAATTAATCGGTTGTTGAGTGATAAACGTTCAGTGAGAGAAATACTTTGGAAAGACAAAATTAAAGACAAAAGTAAAGTGTTTTCAATTCCTTTTTTATTGTATCTGTATTAGACACCAGAATGGTCGCAAAGTGATGTCTGTGAGAGATGTAGTAGTCCTTTCTTCTGGAATTTCAAGGTTATGTGGAATCAGAAAACAGTGGGTGTGAGACAGGTATGACCTTCAAGGTGCCCCCCCGCCCCAACCCCTCTCCTTCCCTGTCAAGTAGTGTATCACCTTCATAGGTGTTAACAGGGAGTTTAAGATATTACGACGGCGAATTTGGGTTCTTTCAATCTCTATCGTGATTACTCCAACTCAAATGAGAAATTATCTTCAAATGCAAGCGAACTCTTTTTGAGCCGAATACCTAAGAACCATATTCAAGTTCAGAAAGAGAAAGAAATTTAGCCGTCGCTTGTTTACGTCCTCCATAAAACGTGAAATTAGGCATTTTCCCGTCGTAGTCGTGCAATGACGGTAAAGAAGTGTACAAAAAAGCGTGCTGCACGTGCAGAGTTGTTGTTTTGCCTATTCAAACTATTGCTTTTTTGACGTTCTCATTGTCATCGCCGGCAGTTGTGGCATCTTAAAGTCCCTCCCAAATGAGGGACTTGCTCATTACGTACAATATCCGTGTCAAGAGAACCAGAGGTTTTTAAATCAGTGGCGTCAGTCAATGCAAGCATGCGATTATTGGGCCTATGAAGTTAAAAACAAGCTTTCTGGCTTTTCAGTAAGTTATAAATAGCAAAAGTGTCTCCATCTTTCAAAACAGTAACTTTAGGGTTAATATAGTATAGTACATGTCAAGTCCTAACATTTGTGAAAATCTATGCATTGACTAATGGTTTCTTTGATTTTTCAGCATCACTGTCGGAAGTGTGGCAGAGCAGTTTGTAATGAATGTAGTTGCAATGAATCAGCGTATCCGATCATGGGCTTTGAAAATTCAGTCCGCTTTTGCGTTGAATGTTATGAATCCATCACTGATGATGAGTAAGTGTAATGCCATGTTTTAAAGCCCTGTTTCATTATTTGAATGGTCACGCTTGAGGATTTCTTCCGCAGAGACAAAAACAAGAGACAATTTGCACACCCTAACAAACAGTTTCACTCGACTGCCACTTCCAAATAGCTTCTTGCGAAAATCTCACGCGAACGCCTTGAAAATCTGAAGCCAACTGCATGTTTTTCGGCCTAAAGTTCCACAAAGTTCCACAGGAAAATGCTGCTCAGTCGGTATAATGTGAATAACCACATTGGAGGATTTCTGATTCAAAAGTGTGAACCTCATTTTACGGCGTATTCAGTGTCGTGGAAAGTTCTGTTCAGTAGCTGTCAATTAGACTCAATCCAAACTAGAAGGAACGTGACAAATAGCGATCCGTGAGCAAAGCGTAAGAGAAACGCAAGTGTGGAGGGGTTTGACAAAGTTTAGGTGTTCATCAAAAAACATTCGTGAGGATGGGGGACTTGGCTGTGAACATTCAAGCTGTTATATGAATGGTCACGTGAACTTAAAAATATCTTCCACTGCAAAATCTCTTTGCACAGCATAACGCACAGTTCCACAGCAAAGCACTGCTAGGTAGCCTTTACAATGTACTTGAATGGTCACAGTAAGTTAGAACCACGTTGTACAGCAGACTGGTAAATCCAGTTGGGGGGTCTTAAAATCTAAATCCCGATTGTCCAAATCCTAAATTACTGCTCGATGGTTTTATATGAATGTTGATGGTATACTAGATTTTATTCACAGACTCCAAACATAGAATCACAAACATATTGCTCGAGGATCACACTATAGCTATTTAATTTACAGACTTGCCACTTTTCATAGCGTAAGAGAAGAAATAGTTGCGTCTCTAGTGAAGGAACAAAGAGCTTAAAACCACAATTTGAGACAATTTAATCTGTTTTTTTTTAACCCAGTCGAGTGCCGCTGTCCGATTTTCTCGATGCAAAGCACACAACACGCTCGATGTACTTGGATCTAACTAAAGGAAGATTGCTGACATGTGGCGGTGATAGAGTTGTGAAGGTTGGTGCTTAAAGTTAGTTTCAGTTAGAAAACATTTAAGGTTGGTTTTCTACTGTCGCGTAATTTTTACGTCCGTACGCGCGTAAAATTTACGCGCATAAATGAAATAGAGACAATGTATGGAAGGTTGTGCGTAACGTAAAAGTTGACCGAAGTACAACTTTTGCGTTTACTCGCAGCAGCCTTTATTTTATTTACCCGCGTAAAATTTACGTGCTTACGGTCATAAAAATTACGCGACAGTGGAAATCCACCTTTATCTGAGAAAGAAATCTGCAGGTGGAAGGAGGTGGACCATTGAAGGGTACCATTGAAGGGTACCCGTGTCCTCTTCTGTAGCCTCCTGGGATGTCATTCGTTTATACTTGTATTTAATTAATCTGCTATACATCATTTATAGTGTCGTCACGCAACGCTCCTCTCCACTAACGAGGAGCGCTGCGTGACGACACTAAAAACGGCTGTGTAGCAGGCTAGTATTTAATAGAATTACTAATAAAATGATAGCCTTTCACAAAGGCCTTTAATCTGTATGATGTTACTGGCAAATTTTTACCTCATATTCAGTATCAAAAGAGGTCAAATTGGTGCACGTCTCGTAAATAATAAACAATCAAACAAGGAAAACGTCACAACCAAGATTTCATGTCACTGCCACTTATGTAAAATTTTTGGAAAAGAAAAAAAAGAAAAGAAGATCCGAATATTCTTTTAATACAAATTTAAGTATCAATTTGTGTTGGAAATTCATCGGTATCAAATTTTGTGTTTTAATGGAATAAAGTTTGAAAGTATCACAAAATTATTGTCTTAAATTTTCATTTAAGATTGATTATATAATGAGCTGATGTGGTTCTTGTTAAATCGGACTCCCGCTGCATGCTCTTCCTCAGTTCTCCTCCACAGAGGGCTCTTTGTGTCATAGAGAGGCTAGGGAGAGAAAAAAAACAATGCACGCGGCGGGGATGATGGGAAGGGGAAAGAGAAGAACCTTCCCATCGTCCTGTGCGCTTACTTTTTAATGTTTCTTGCAATCGCAGCGGGAGCATCCGCGGAGAAGAGCAATACTCATAGATATGTATAGGGCAGCCCTGTTGTGTCATTTTCTTAGGATGTTATAACTATGACTTTTCACTTTCTTTGCAGATTTGGGACGTAAAGAATATTCTTCTATCATGAACAGTGATTAGTTACTATTAGGAAAAATGATGCTACGATGAAAGTGATGTGTATGATTGATAGATGAAGGAAGGAAGGATTGACTGAGCGACAGCGTCTTTAAAAGGCTCGGGTGACGCCAAAAAAAGGACAATTTCCCCAATGATTATTGTCTGTCGGTTAACTACAACAAACTTTCCGAGGGGTTTTGCCCGGAAACGATGTTGGAATTATTCCAATTAAAAAGTGATTATAGCTTTTAATACCGCTCCTGAAAATATAACTTTTAGAAACCGGTAGTTTCAATACGACCTCAATCACTGAAATTACACAAAACTTTCGATGACTTCAAGTATGGTTTGCGCGTGAACAAGAAAAACCTTTGGGGTGAATATTCTTCGTTCTTTAAGCCAAGTGCTTGAAGCTGCATACACCTCAAGTCAAAAAACTTGTATCGAAACAACCGGTAACATAAGGATGAGATTCAATATTGTTACCTCAAGGTAGATATAGTTGAATAATATGAGAACACAGAGTACGGATGAACGATTTTATTTCAGTATCGAAAATAATTTCTCATTCGCTTTGGTCATGCGTGTTTGTGATTGGTTGACAAATTTCGCGCCATGTTTGCTTGTTATTGTTCGAGGTATGGGGTATCTCAGGTAGGAGGGTCCAGGTTAGCGTGGCAAGTTAACAGTTAATGGTGCAAAAAGATGGAAAACAAAACTGTTCTTCCTATTAACACATACGAAAGGAAGATACCACAGTACTGACAAAATGCCTTGGAACTAGAGAAGAGTACCACGACTAGTGCGTTCGTGACAAAAAAAATCCTCGTCCGTTCGCCAGATTGATTGGTTGTTTGCAGGCTTTGCAAGAGCGCACTGAATGATGAATCCTCTTTAACCTTTCGTAAATCCTCCTAATGTAAACACGGGCTGTCATTTATGATTTGTTTGCAATTGTTCTGATTTAACAGGATCAATTGAAAACGTTTCAAATGAACCAACATCAAGGTAATGCCCATTGTCTTAAATTAATTCAGTGTCGACAGTGAAAAGTTTTATCCACAGTGTTCGAAAGTAAAGATTCGCTTGACTTGACGAATTAAAGAGATTTTTTCTGTTTAAGCTTTTTTTTTTGTTTTTCTGCGTGCTGGTTTTCTTTACGTAATGAGAAAATAGTTTACAGGTGATAGTCAGAAAATAGTTATTTGCGACGGTCGTGAAATAAAGATATTTCTCTTTGTAGTAATGTTTTCAAATGCCTTGTACAAAATACATTAACATAGCTAATTAAAGATATATTAAAACAACTCCTTGATTAAAAATTGATTATAAAAACGAGGGCTGTTTCTGTGTTTTACATTGTTCTACAGATAGATAGTGGTAGCGGCCGATTAGTTAGTTGTCTTCTAGCAGATAACTGACTAATGTGTACTTAGCGGGTTGCGCGCACAATGCATGATTTCCAAGAGCACTGTCGAACTGCGGTGCACCGTGCGACGGTGTGTTTGTCGTTAGTTGAAGACAATGCATAACTAAACAATTATTTGATTCGTTTTTTGTGATATCCGAAATAATCACGGTTTTCTCAAATGTTATCATCCTCAGCCTTCGGTCTCGGCTAATATCTTTTAATTTGACCTTGATTGTTCCAAGTATCTCAAAACCTCATCCATTAATTGTTTACTATCTTGTGCTTTTGTCGCCGTTCAAATATTTACGCAATCAGGTTGCTACGCAACCAAAAGAAACGACAGGCTCTGGGGACGAGAATGGGTTCTGTCAAAGACGCCTTCACACAGCTAAATCTTCGCAAAGCGAGGCCGAAGGCCTCGTGTAGAGAGGTTTACATTCTTGTCCGTTACAAATCAAGCTGAGTGGCTCTGGGTACGAGAATGGAAAAGACCCCTTTCGTCTACGAGGAAGTGCGTAGCCGTTGCGCGCGGGGGAACATAGGAAGGAGGTATCTCTTAACTCTCTCTTCATCCCATAGTCCCCTTGGTGTCGTATGCTGTGCTAGCTCCCGCAAACGACAAGCAACCGTGAAGGACTCTTCTACATGAAGACTAATGTTTGATGACAAAATTTGTTCAAGTTTGAAATTGGAGCTGATACTGATAATATAATAAATATTTTTTTAACAAAGTATGATAACATGTGGTCTTCGTCAGAAATTTTAACTTAAAAATTTTGTTGGTTTACAATTTTTAATATTTATCTTTAATCTTTACTTGACATAATTGCCTCTAGCGAGCTGATCTGGCAATGGACGGTCAGTACACGGAATTTCATGACATTGACAGCGAAATAAATAAACAAAATGGAAACAAATAAATAAGAAAATACAAATAAAATTACAAGTCATATGAAAAAAAATCGTCAATACATAAAATTATTACAAATACTTGAATGGAACGCAGCAACAGAATCAGCACACTACGGAAGCAGGAGACAGAACGTTCCAAGCGGGAACTTTACTAGTTCTTACGAAAAAAGAATACTTGTGCTCGTTAACGATAGATGCGGTCTCGTAATATAATGCGCTCATTTTCAGGAGAGAAATCTACACACCAGACCAGAGGTGACCAGGCTCAATCATACAGTTGCCATTTCTTTAAAGTCCAAGAGGACTTGACTGACTCTTTTCTGATGGAAAAAATGCGTTTCAAAGCAAGACACTCCCTCCAGTCATTAGAAGCGTGTAAAAAGCGTGCGTTAGACACTTCTTTTATAATTGCAATTCGTATTTCCATTTCCCTCAGAAGCTGTAAAGCAAAAAGTTGCTAACTGTAATTACTTGTAATAACCACTTCAGCGGTAGGTAATATAAACTATTGCCGCCGGACAAAAGCTTTATATTAAAAATATCGCCATAGTCATCATCATAAAAAGTTATGTCGTTTGTGCGAGTTATTAGATGCAATGTTTTTGGTTTACATTTGTCGAGAAAGGCAGCCCACTGCTTTAATTTTTGATGGCTAGCCAGCGATATTTTTAATATAAAGCTTTTGTCCGGGGGTAATAGTTTATATTACCTACCGCTGAAGTGGTTATTACAAGTAATTACAATTAGCAACTTTTGCTTTACAGCTGCTGAGGGAAAGGGAAATACCGATCGCAATTATAAAAGAAGTGTCTAACGCAGGCTTTTTACACGCTTCTAATGACCGGATGAAGTGTCTTGCTTTGAAACGCACGTTTTCCATCAGAAAACAGGGCAGACTAAGGTCAGCAAGGTGTGTACACATTTCTTCAAGTCAAAGGCTGATTTAAAGTCCCTAGGGGTACTCCCCTATATAAGCCATATAAGTTTGTGCCGCCCTAAAGGGTAGGGTTTTGCGCCGTTTTGGTCTGAAAACCGGTATGGTTTTCAAGGGAACCACGGGAGTGTACGAATGTATTATTGTTTCAATTCCAGATGAGTAAGAAACGAAACAGAAATATGCGAATTCCAAATGGATTTTGAGAAATCTTTTTTTGTTACTGTTCTAATCTAAGTAATGATGACATAATTTCTTTAAGGCCAGGTCTGAGAATGGGTATGGATTTTAGAGTTTAGGTCAGAAAACGGGTGTGAAAAATGGCATTTTTTGGTCTGAAATAAGGTCAGGATTTGGAGACCCGGGCGGCACACCCCCCACCAAGAATTCCCAGGAGTAACCCCCGGGTTTAAAGTCTTCTAACTCATTTATGTTATGGGAATAAGGGTCAGCCCGAATCAGTCTATGCTGATACCCATTCCGAATTCAGTTTTTTATACTACAATGTTAACATTAGCCTCCCACGCAGACGTTCTTAGGGGTTCGTGACGAACCCCTAAGAACGGGTGCGTGGGCGGCTATGTTAACACAGAAAACAACGCCAGACAAGAGAGCAAAACATGTCGGTAGTACGGTGAGAAATTTAATGAAACAAAGAGCCAGAAATCACTGAAATACGATGGTGTCCAAAGTAATTTTATTTTCGACGTCATCGCTTTTTGCTAAGTACTGAAGGAACGAGAGTTCGAAATTTAGTGGCTGCTATTCACTCATTCCTGTTTAACCATGACTCAATCTTCTCGTGAACTTGGCTGATGCCCTAACAATGTGCTATCTATTATTAAACGGCCTCAGTCTAGCGCCCCCGGGGTGTTAACGCTAATTACCGTTAATTTTTGGCACGTGGGTGTATTTAAATTTTAGCTATATCTCTGATGTCAGTGGGCCGTTTGTGATATTACACTTGACACAAATTGCAAGGTATTTATGATTATAACAACAAGAAAACGTGGCAACGACAATTGCCAGAAAATCAGGTACAGGTTCAGTCATCAGTCAATGAGCGTCATTAGAGTTATATTATTTCAGCTGTTATTTTTCATTATATTTAATCTTTTTTTCGCGTTTCTTGAGTTTAGAAAGGCGTCTAGTTGTGTTGGTAATTTAATAATTTGAAAGAAATCGTTATTTTATCCATGGACATGGTCTATGTATTTTGCAGGTGAGTGTATTTAAAAATATATATAAGAACAACAGAATTTTGTAAAATTAAAGACCTAATCGTGCGCCAGCCTTTTGCCCTGAAAGAAAACCAAAAGACTCGTTTCAACCACAAGACATTATAGCTGTGGCTTGTTAGCCTGCGTGGCAAGCTTTTCCAATTGATTTACGAGCGAAAACAGGAATGGAAGAAGTGGAATAATGGAGAAGTCAGTTCTTCCTCCACCCTTTATTCCTCATTTTGCTCTTGTCCTAACTGCTACGCAGGCTAATCTTATAACATCCGTATTTCTTTCAGTTACAATGTATGCTTGTTAGAATTAATGTTATCCATATTGCAATTTTCAGATTTCCGGAAAATGGCTTAATAACACTAAGATGTAATTATAGCCGCTAAATTTAATTTATGTACTATGTGTATAATTTTGATAGTCTCAAACTGATCCTGCCACAACGATAGAGTATAGGTAGTAACTTTTTAATTGTGCCAGGCTCGGTCAGTGCAGACGAACGAATAAGCAAGCGAGCAGTGAAATAGCGAACGAGCCTAAAAACGGCGGATTGCTCCGTCTCTTTCCAGCCATCAGGCGGTTTTCGCCCAACTTTCCTCGATTCGCAAGTTCCTCTCAATATTGGAGCTTTTTTGTTATATAATTTCAGTGATTTCTCTGTTACGAATTTTAAATTCATCACGGTCACTTTAGATCACTTTTGAAATATATATGTTATATACGAAACGTCAGTTTCAAAAATGCGAAAGTTCACAATGTTTTTAAGGGTAGTAGGAAAAAGCATCTAAAACATCTTTCTGTTTATCAATTATTAGAGCTAATCAATTCCTCTTGAAAATTTTCAGTGTTTCTTCACCGAGAAGGATAAGCTGAATGACATGACAAAGCAAACTAAGCACCGACTTTTAGCGCAGCTATGAACTTCTCCAATGCACAGTTTGTATTTAACGGGACAGAACCCGCGGGATCGAGTCACGAATTTCAAAGTTTGCCTATCATGCTGATTGGTGTTGTGATGACAGTAACAGCAGGAATAGGGAACTTCACATTGTTGCTCACCATATACAAAAATCCTCACAGAAATTTAAGGTCTGCGAGCACAAGTTTGGTTATAAATATGGCCATCGCTGATTTCATGCTGGGAGTTTTTGCGGGAAGTCTTCTTACAGCTCACGACGCCGTGCTGTTCATCGACAAGTCCAAGCACACAGACCGGGTTCATACCTTATTGACGGTTGTCATCTTTACAGGTGTAATGAGCATCACTGTGGGTTGCTGCAACGTGGTTGCAATGGCGTGTGATCGGTGGGTGGCTGTCAGATGGGCGTTGAACTATCGGCACGTAGTAACAGCCAGAGGGATTAAGGTGTCAATAATTCTCTTTTGGATCTATGCAGCTTTGTTTACAAGCCTCGTTTTTGTACCAACTGTCCCGTACGTTGTATTTGAAATGCTTTTCTGCCACCTTCATGTGTCACTTCCACTTCTTGTGCTACCTGTAGTATACTGGAGGACATTCAGTGCACTTGAAGCGCATATGCGTCGAATGAAAGACTTGGAGCCTGGGAGTGAACGGATGAGCCAGAAAACAGCCCAAAGAGAGAGGAACACAACAAAAGCTTTTGTTCTTGTTCTGTGCTTGTTTTATGTGGCTTTCCTTCCCTATGTTATCGCGATCAACTTAAGTAATTTTTGCTTGGATTGTGCAAGTTCAGAGGCGATAGAGACTTTCCTTCAAATTTCTCTAAGGTTTATTTTACTGAATTCCTGTCTCGACCCGTTTGTGTATGCCTGGAGAATCCCTAAATACCGAAGAGCTGTGAGAACCTTATTGAGCAGATACTGTGGCTTCAGGAGACGAGGAAAAAACTCCGTTGGTCCCACAGATATTACTGGAACAACGCTGCACGAGACTCTTGGACAAGACATCACCAACAATGCAACATTGCAGATTAGCAGCGCTATCTTTTAATTTTCATCTTTTAGTTACAAAACTTTGGCGTCAATCTATGGAAATAAAATTACCTAATCTATCTGGACATAGAAAAAGATTTGGACAATGTCCATTCCCAAGGCAAGAAGGCCAGTCCTGCTTTGGACACGGGATAATCAGTTCAAATTCGCTAAGCAAGGTAAAGAGAACTTAATGATAGTAAAACCAGTTACTCAATAAATTATTGGCAAGAGCCGTTGTTTATACATTCCAGTTAGATACGTCCTTTGAGATGATAGCAGTGCAGTTCTCCAAGTACTGTAGTTACTCTCATCGTCGTCAAACATCACAAGCGCCATCAGGGCCAACGTTAACGGAATCCTACAGTTTTACAACAAGCCAACAACAGCAACGACAAACCATTTTATTTGCCAAGTTAAAAAACAGTTTACAAGAACAGAATAAATTAAAGTAGATCAAAAGTAAATCAGGCAAAAAACTACCCAGGATAGAAAAAAACTAAACGAACTCATGAGTAGTTACAAAAATGAAATTGCATTCTTTAGGGTTGTGACACACGAAAGATAAAGAAAAAAAATTAAGGAGAATAATGAATCATAATAAATAAATAAATGAATAAATAAATAAAAATAAAGTTGAAAAAAAAAAAACGGTACCAGGTAACTATAAAGTTTACATTAATTAGGGTAAATCAACAATGCTAACCAGCATCAAAAGTGGCACTGAGTTTTTTTGGCCGTCGCTTTAGCAGACATGGCCACGTGCACCTTTCCCCTGGATATCTGCTTCCATTTCATAATGCACCTTGTTAGAGCCAACAGTTCGCAACAAACGTTTCATTTGTATACCTGTTGCCGCTGCGATCCGCAGTCTGTGGCAGAAAATGCCACCAACACCTGCGTTCCCAATCGCGTTCCCACATCCCTGAGTAGTCCCGCTCCAGTGGACGCCGGGAAAGTCCTGGGTCGTCGGCAAACGCCAGGGCCATTCAGGATAGCAGTATCAAAATTCTTAAAGTATAAATTTACACGTCAACGTCAGACTTTTCAAAACGCTGTTCCTGTCTATTATAGGTGTTAAAAAGATAGCTCTTAAGGCAACAGCTGCGACCAGAAATAGTTAGAAATAGTTATATATACTTAATATCTTGAGACACAATGACAGCCTGCAACTATTGCAATATCAAAGTTATATTTCGCTAAGTACCATTACGTTTAGTTTTGCGAGGTACTCTAAGCCTATTACGCGCATCATTCATTAAGGTTCTAATTCAATCGCTCACTCATGTCCGTATGTCCGGTTTTTCTCTTGAACGAAGGCTTATTTCCCCGACAGGGAAAACAAACCATTCCATCAGCCGCAATGCACTAAACTAAGAGTTCGCCACGCCCTACTATTAGGGAGCTTCAACCTCGTCCCCCGGGTCTTCTCGCTTTCCAATAAGACCCTGGGGACGAGGTTGAGGGAGCTTTAGCAACGACGACGGCGACGGCGACGGCAACGAGGACGTCAACAAAGCAACTCCAGGGAAATTCGCCTACACTTGCCATTTTCACCAAATTGGAATAAACGCGGCAAAGATAGAAAAAACGGGAATTCATTTTAAAACTGACGTTTTCGCTGCCGTTAACGTCGTCGATGCTAAAGCTCCCTATTGAATAACAAGCTCAGTCTCTCTTGGTACACCGCATGCGTCCCTATGTTGTTCAAACAGCTCCTTAAGTTTCTCTTTGTACTCCGAGTGCAGTTTATTTATTCGTTGCTCGCTTGGATTTTCCACTTTCTCCACTGGGATAGGAGATCCAACTGAAAAGGAAGTCAAGAAAAACAGGTTACAGTTAAGATTACTCTAATTATATAATCTACACGGGGTAAAGCCCATCACTACAGACGAGCAAATGTGCCGGTGAAGGTGTTAATATAAAACAAGGTGTAACCCGTTTACGCAAGACACTCCGGCGGTCAATAAAACCAGTTTCGTTTCTTTAAAATTTGGTTTTGTCAAATGATGATAGAGAAGTGTGACTTCCACTATAAAACGTGATGTGAAAACTGATGTTTTAAGATACGATCCCTGTTGTTTCTAACAATGATAAAAAAACATCAGTTTTACTCACGTTTCTCACGAACGCCAAAAGTAACTTCTTCACGTTGAAAGCGACAAACTATTCACAACACTCATAATGATATGCGAGGTTAAAATAATTCAATAATGGGTTCTTTCATGGCTAGTCTAGCGGTCTCACGTGCGATTACGTAATTACCGATAATAAATTCTGGTTTGGCGCGAAAATAGACCATTCTTGCTCAGTTTTTCAGCGGAGCCGCGAAGAGGTGGTCTCTTTTCTTTTGGAAGATACGACCCACGCGATTTTCTTGACGATTTCCTGATGGCTGAGGGTCAACCTCCGGAGCCGAACGTTCAGTTACTTGTCGATCCTGTAGAGCCAATCGTGAATCCACCGGTCGTGAACCCGCTAGTGGTGAATCCGCCGGTTGTGAATCCACCGGATGGCAACCAGAATGTTAATGTCGCTCAGCCTCAGGAACTGGAGGTAGTTCTCTTTTAGTTGTTATGAATTCTTTCGTGGCATATTTCTCTTGTCTGTCGTATCTTTCAGGTTCTTCACACAGCATGGTGGAGAGAATAACGGAGAGCTTTTGGCCCGATCGCGG
Organism: Porites lutea; assembly: GCF_958299795.1. Lineage (NCBI taxonomy): Eukaryota > Metazoa > Cnidaria > Anthozoa > Scleractinia > Poritidae > Porites > Porites lutea. The sequence continues at coordinate 5,908,420 of NC_133210.1, forward strand.
CCTGTTATCGAAATCTTTTCGGAAGATTGTCGGGTTATTCCGCGTGGTTAGTTAACGAACTAGCGTTCGGCGTCTGGCTTGTGGCTGGAGGAACGCCGTGGATTCGCTTATTTTGTATTTCTTTCGGCCTTTGTGGTCGTTGGATGGTTACAAAACCGTACGAGCGAGGTGGCCGATTTGTTCGGCGGTGGCTAGTTGACGGATTAGCGGTCGGCGCCTGGCTCTTGGCTAGAGGGACGCCGTGGACTCGCTTGTTTGTATTTTCTTCGGCCTTTGTGGTCGTTGGATGGTTACAAACCGTACAGGCGAGGTGGCCGATTTGTTCGGCGGTGGTTGGTTGACGGACCAGCGTTGGGCGTTTAGCTTTAAGCTAGAGGAACGCTGTGGACTCGCTTATTGTACAAGCGACGTGGCCGTTTTGTTCGGCGGTGACATCTAGCTTTTGGCTAGAGAGACGCCGTGAATTCGCTTATTTGTATTTCCTTCAGCCTTTTTGCGGTCGTGGGATGGTTACGAATGGTGACAGCGAGGTGTCATTTGTGTTTTGTCTTTTCCTTCGGCTGATGTGGCCTTTGGATGTTTGTTATGAGTTATGATAATGGGACATCGTTAATTGTTGAACGTTGCTAGGTCGTCTTACTTGTATTTTCTCCTTTGGCTGTGCCTGCCGAAGGATGTTTATACATGGTAACGCGAGAAGTTACGTGATGTTTTTGTTTTTTCACGAGGCCTGTAATGAGGTTTTTTATGCATAACACTGAGTGCTTCGCACATTGAGGTGGGCGGTGATTAAGAGTCTCTTTGTTCCTTTGCAGAGATTGCGTGAGGAGGTGAGACAGTTAAAGCAGTCAGTGGAGGCAGTAACCAATGCGTCGCCTGAGAAGCTCGTGGGACAGATCTTGGCTTATGCTTCCCGCCCGTTGACAGAGTTTAACAAGTATGAGGTGCTTGAGATGTTGGAGACTCTGCATAACAAGGCCGCTGACCGTAATCATGACAGGAAGAACCACTATCGGCTCGTTCATCAGTCGGCGAGGGAAAAGGTGGAGTTGTCGAAGGACCACTTCAAGGACCTTGTTATGCGCCTATTAGGAGACAAGGACCACGAGAGGGTCCTGGATATCGTTTCTAAAGTAGAAAAGAAGTCAAATCGCAAGAAGCCTCAAGCGAACGACAACAGGGGTTCTGGTGTGGCACGTCCGTCTCGTCTATTTTCTTTGCGATGTTATTTTTGTCATAGGCGAGGTCATATCAAAGCTGATTGTCCTGATTTGAAGTCCAAGCAGAGGAAAACGGATCCCAAATCAGACAAGTAGCTTGTGTTTAGATCTCGTTAGTTCGCACCGGTGTTATAGGTTGAAGGCCGCCTGGACAAGGCTGTGTGTTGGAAATATTGCTTAATTTTTGGCGATAATAAACAAACTTTTGTGTGTATTGAATCAATCTAGTGCATATTTTACTCTGTCTATTTTGTCAGCATAGTTATAACGACTTTGAAAAAGGGGTATCCTTGAGACAAGGGCCCTCCAGCCTCGCTGGTCTTAGCTGTTATTTCTCTGCTGACTTTGACGGGGATGATTTTAATATGGTCTTAGATTTTTCGGCGATTCAGTGTTTAAAGGTGTCTTCACTACCCCTTTTTCCTAGGGAAACATGTGGTGTTGGGAAAAATCTGACTCCTTTGATCTTCGACTTCAGGAGTTACGAGGCAAAGAAATTGAGCTTCCAATGTCCTGGGTCGATTGTTTCGGTAACCCCGTCGAGGTCAGTGGAGAAGTGACAGCCTGTGACCGTGTTAAATTACAGAGGATACAGAGGGGAGAGTTAATTGGTGATATTTCGGAGTTATTGTTCCGTGACCCACATTGTTTTCGAGCTGGAGAATTGCATAACCATTTCGAGTATTGGCAGTACATTGCGCGAGATAGCTCGTCACCCCAACAGGCACAGATTCTTGGGTGGATAAGGGACAAGGTCTCGATTAAGCCGTTTTTCAAGCATTTTAAAGGCAGTTTTAAAGGAGAATTGTTCGATTCAGACGAGCCTCCGATGAAGGTGTTTACGAACAATGTCTCTTGCAAGCCTTTTGTGTCATTTGTGGAGGAAACGTTAGTTGCGCGCTTGAGATCTGGAGCTATTTCGCTGTTGGGGAGAGTGGGTGTGGTTGACCCTCCATTTATTGTTCTTCCCCTTACAGTTGAGCCAACAAAGCCAAGGTTATGTCACGATGCGCGCTATCTTAATTTATGGATGCGTGATATGCCTTTCTCTTTAGACAGGCTGATCGATTTACCGCGTTACGTGGGCAAGGACACCTACCAAACGGTCCTAGACGATAAGTCTGGCTATGACCATATTCTTCTCTCTGAAGACAGCCGCACGTATTTTGGGATCCAATGGGGAGGGTGGTATTTCACGTATAATACCCTTCCTTTTGGGTGGAAGATCTCCCCGTTTGTATATCATACTACTGGCCTGTTGGCTAGTAATTTCCTTAGAGCTATAGGAATCCCTTGTTTGCTCTACATCGATGATCGACACAATGGCGAACTGCAGGTGGCACTCGATAAGGGGGAATACGCTACTATTAACACTGTTGATGATCGTCATCTTGCGGCGGCTAGGTCGGCTATATTTCTTGTTGCTTACCATCTTGTCAGCTTGGGCTATTTCCTTGGTTTGCAAAAGTCAATATTGTTCCCAAGTAAAGTGGTTCCCTACCTTGGTTTTTTAGCGGATTCTTCTAGGGAGGTGTTCTGCTTAAAGCCGGAAAAGAAGGAGAAATTCTTGCAACTTGTCCGTGAAATACTCCATGCCTCTAAGGTTACGGTGAAAACCTTGCAACGCCTGGTTGGGAAATGTGTCTCTTTTAGTCTAGCAGTACCTGCAGCCCAGTTGTTTACGAAGCAGATGAATGCAGCTATTGCCGGTGGCCAACGTACTCCCCACAGGCTAATACCCATCAGGGGGGATCTGCGTGAGGAGATCTCCCATTGGCTGTTTGGAGGGTTGGGATGATCCGGTAACATGGCGGGATGAGCGTCATATTCGTGTGTCCGTTGCAACTGATGCTTCCGCATCAGGCTGGGGTGCTATTTTGTTAGCCCCTCATCGTGAGGAAATATCAGATTATTGGACGGAAGAGCAGTGCAAATGGGGGATCGCCGCGAAGGAAGCTATTGCGGTCGACATGGCGTTAATGGCTTTTAAAGACAAACTGTTCAATGCTAGAGTTGATGCTTTTGTTGACAATAAGGCCGTTGTCGAGGCTTGGAACAACCAGGGTGGTAGAAGCTTGGAGCTTAATATGGCATTGAAACGGCTTTTCTTCACAACGTCGAAGCTTAGCTTATCTCTGCACATGTCTTACATTCCGACTGGTCAGAATCCTGCTGATGCTCCATCAAGGCGCCTGTCCCACTCAGATAGTAAATTGTCGGATGGCTTGTGGCAGATTGTTCAGAAGGAGTTTGGTGGTAGGGAAGGCCATACTTGCGACCTTATGGCCTTGGATTCGAATAGTATGACGGATGCGCACGGGTATTCTCTCCCTCATTTTACGCCGATTCCCTCTCCCGGATCGTCTGGTGTAAATCTCTTCACACAGGATCTTGCTTCCCTCGGAGCACTTATGGCCAGACCGTATGTTTTTCCTCCCATGGCCTTAACGGGACCTGTCTTAAAATTTCTGCAGAGTTTTAAACAGTCGTGCACAGTAGTGGTGCTGGACGTGTTTCCTAAGAAGTACTGGTGGCCTCTCCTTATGAATAAAGCTGTAAAGAGTAGATATCTGGCTGTTCGTGGCGATGGCAACGCTCTCTTGGTCCCGTCCAAAAAGGGGTGGCTGCCTCACAAGGGCATTCCTGGAGATCTCTGGGTTTTTGCAGTGTGTTTTTAGGTGTGTCTTGGCATACATTTTGACCTGTTGTGCTACTGGTTTGTGATGTATGATAGGGTTCTTCTTTTCTGGTTTGTAGGAGCTTCCAGTCATGGCAAAGCTGTTTGTCCAGTCGGTTAAATGCCCAACCTGTGGACACGCTAATGATTTTGACTTCCGTTTTTGTCAACGTTGTGGCTACAAGCGAAAGGTTATGACAACGCTTGGCAAGGAACACTCTGATGTTATCGTTGACCTTGATGGAATTGAAGTGCGGTTGCAGCAGTTACTTCACTACGATCAGGCAACCAGTTATAAAAAGCAGAAGGATTCTCTTCAGAGGGAACTTGAGGCTTTTCTTGGTGCCCTGCCGGGTTTTGTTACTCTCGCGACAGTGACGCCTAGGGACTTGTGTCGCTTCCTGATCTTTAAAGACAAGCGTGGCAAAACACAGGTACACCTCAATACGTGTGAATTTTTGGGTCAGCATGGTAAACAGTCATGTGGCTGCCCTTTGAGATTGTCGTACAAGACTGTGGACTCTTACATAGGAAAGTTAAGATCGATTTTCCATTCCATTGGTCGGGACGGAGGGTGGGACAAGCGGCTAGGTCTTGGTAACCCAGCCTCTGATAAATTGGTTAAAGATTACCTTCGTCTTGTCACAGCGGAGCAGTTACAGGCCCGTGTTACTCCAAAACAAGCCACGCCATTCTTTGTGGACAAATTGACTCAGTTATCGAAGTATCTTGAAGGCGAGCTAGCGAGATCAAAGTCGAAACTTGACCGTTTCATTATCGCACGTGACCAAGCTTATTTTAAGTTGGCGTTCTTTAGTGGGGACCGCCCAGGAGATCTTGGTCAGGTAAAAGTTCCGGAGATCCTTCGTTTTCCAAATGATGATGGGTTCTTATTTAATCATATCTGGGGTAAGACTTTGCGGGATGGTGACAGTAATGTCTTTGGTGTCCGCAGAAATCCCCAGTCGGTCATCTGTCCTGTGAAGGGCGTTGAGCAATATGTCGAAGTGGCAAGGGAGTTAGGCGTTGATTTAACAAAGGGATATTTGTTTCGTCCGACAACTTCTAATAATGGTGTCCAATATTCTCCATTTAGTTCTTCAGCAGCAGATGCGCGTCTTAAAGTGTATCTCAAGCAGATGAAAGCTGATGATGGTGAGACATTGCATGGCTTTCGTTCGGGTTGTGCGATAACGTTGGCCCTCACAGGAGCGGATCTGTCTGAGATTATGGAACACGTGGGTTGGGCTAGGAGGCATACCGCCTTATATTACCTTCAGCTGGCCAAGGTTCTGAAACATGATGGCCCGTCGGGACGACTTGCTACGCCTTCTGCTGAGAATGTGGTGGCTCCATGGCAGGATGTGAATCAGGTGAAACGTTTTGTGTGTGCTTTTCCAGCTGCTGAGCAGAGGAAACGCCCAGCAGAATGAGGATACTTTGTTTGGCTAGGGTGTTTTTGGAATGGATTATAACCTTTGTACTGTCGTTTCTTTAATGAAGAGATGTTGTTATGGAAACTCATACCAGTTTAGTTTGATTATAATTGTAAACGTATAGCTGTGTCTTACTGTACTTGGGGATTAAAGTTATGAGAGGGGTTGGAGGATTGAGGATTGGGAAGTTGTAAGAGGATTTGAGAGTCGGAGTGCAATTATCTAAGACTATTTAAGGAACAGTGAGGGCTGTTGGGCGCTGATCAATCTTTTTTCCCATACCTTATTAGAACTGAGCATGAATATGAATGTATGTGAATAGAATACTATTCACAACACTCATAATGATATGCGAGGTTAAAATAATTCAATAATGGGTTCTTTCACGGCTAGTCTAGCGGCCTCACGTGCGATTACGTAATTACCGATAATAAATTCTGGTTTGGCGCGAAAATAGACCATTCTTGCTCAGTTTTTCAGCGGAGCCGCGAAGAGGTGGACGGCCCACCCAGTCCCGCCCAAAAATCGCGTGAGTCGTATCTTGAACTCTTCCTAAGCCAAGCTGTCCCAGCTTGGCTTAGTCCGCTGATCAATCTTTTTTCCCATACCTTATTAGAACTGAGCATGAATATGAATGTATGTGAATAGAATACTAACGCAAACAATGGCGGGAAAATGACCGAGTGATTATCGTACCGTTTGCGGATAGTGGAGTGCAACCCCTCGCCATTTTTTCTTTCTTCTTCCTTTGTGTCATCTCTACTATCTGAACGCCTAGAACAGGCCTTCGTAAACGTGGTGCAATGTTCTAACTTTTTATAGTATTATTTGGAACTTACCAACAACAGTAATAGGATGTGGATAGGGCATGACCCCAAAACGCGCAAACATGACCTGCATGACACCTTTCAAGAAAACCTTTGACCACTTCTCCCACTTGCTGCGTCCAGGTTTGTATCTTAACAGGTAGTCGATTTTCGGCTGTTTATTAAACACGTCGTTTTGCCCAAATCCAAATACTGGAACCAAGGAAGACCTTGAAGTATAGCAAAGAAACAGTTTCTTAGTTATCACCAGTTCAAAGAACAAACAGGGTATTAAAGGATTGAGGCATTTTCTGATACGTCTGACGATAAACAACAGAATAAAGTCATGTTCTCTGCGATGTTAAAAAGCACCATGGAAAAAATTGCTCAGATTTGTTCAGTTTTTAGTATCCCATCTGATTCCTGAAGGAGACTGTACTCAAATAAGAGCTACAGTGATTTTCAAAGTGCTAAAGGTCTTTAGCATCAAATGCTGTTTTCAACACACTTTGACTTTATACAAAGCCCTAAGTTACAATGGTATGGGTCAAAATAGGGGCTTTTTGATCCAGAACAGCCTAAGTGAGACCAAACTCTGCGATTTCTACCACTAATACAGGAGTCTCCCTTGAGGAAAATATTCCTCTCATTACATTCGCCATTCCCCTGCCACATTCAAAGAAAGAGGAATGTTACCCCGTCTCCAAGGCCAGCTTAATGAAGCCTCTTCGTCTTTCTAAAGTAAGAATATAGGAGCCAGGGAATAGGTTAAGAACTTCAGAGGCACCTCCAACAACAATGGCAACCGAATGTCCAGGACCCTGCTGAGTCAGTACAAACTTGCAGCTTTCCTGGCTGACATTTACCACTCCAAGACCCATTACAATTTCACGAAAGATTGGAGACCAACCCATAACTGTGGAAAAGAAGTAAAAAATACTCAGAAACTCTATTCCGCAGCTCCCACAGGAGCAGAGAAATAGATAAGTGCTTAATTAACTTTTTTTATTAACTTGCACTCAAGGCAGGTGAGGTGAGAATCAACCCCTATGTCTTACTCCGAGTTAATATCATAGACTGCTTGCAGTCCGCCTTTCCTCTTAAAATCCATCTAGTTCTTGTCTCATCCAGCGCGATTGCAAACCACGACATTATTATTACAATAAGGGATTGAGACCAGATGAGAAAAGACGGACTGCTGACTCTTTTGTAGTAAACAAACCCTCCGTCAGCCCAGAAACGGAGAAACCGATTGGTCAATTGCACAGCTGTTGACAGATAACTGACTGGTCTGTGGTGGGATTGCAAGCAATAAAAATAGTCACACTTGACAACCAACTGCAAACATAGGGAACCAAGCAGTAATGTCAGTAATAAAACTTTTAAGGATATCTTACAGAAGGAGACTGCTGTAAATTTCCTCAAGGGAAACGAATTCAAGGCAATCATGCTGGATTTAAAGAAAGTGTAATTTTTTCAGTTGTTTTTGTTCTATTTATAAATCATTTCAAGTTACCCAGGTTTCATTGATTAATTAAATTACGTTGACAGCTTGGTTGTCCCCCGACAAAACAAAGGAGTCAGCAGTCTCTTATTTTTTCTTCTCAGGCTTACACCCTCGTTTTTCACGTGCAGTAACTTCGCAAAGAAAAATAAGAGACTGCTCGCAGTCTATTAATATCATTGACCCCAAGGCGTACTTCTACAGACCAACTGATAACAATGAGGTACTATAGTGGGAATCTAAATACAGTCAAACCCAGCGGCCACTGAGGGGCATGAAGGAGTACATGTGGGGCAAAAATTGAGCATGCAAAATGCATTCTTGTTTGCCCAAATTCCTCAAACATCTTCAACCCAGGCTAAGTTTCATGAGAAAGCATGTGCTGCCCAAATGACCTCATTTATTAAAGGGGTTACCTTCCTCACTCTAATAGCATCCAAGCTTTCTCCCCTAGCAGAAGGAATGAGTAGAAGGAATTTATCAATTTTCTGAAACTGTCAAACTGTTGGCTGCAATTTGGCTCAAGTCAAAAATATTTATCTAAAACTGATAAGGTGGGTAATCTCATATCCAGATCTTCCACAGCCAAGCAGCGTAAGAAAGGGTAAGATCTGGGCATGAGGAGGTGGGATCACTCCCATTCTCTTGTAGTTGTTGTTGTTGTTGTTTTGCACTAATGTACATACTCCTATTGTTCTAATATGGATACATACATGAATGCACTCCAATGTAAGGGACAACTCCCGGGAATTTCTTGCTGAATTGCAAAGCTTCTGATCCAAAGCCAATGGCTAGACCATCTGGGATAGCACCATGTGGATGATAGCAAAATATGTAGTTTCTCGCTGGGTCGAGCTGTGTGGTCTTGATCAAACTTATTGGAAAATAATCTCTCATATAATCAAACAATGGATTGTTTCTAACGAACTCCGCTCTTCGACCTCCACGGCTAAAGGTCTTAAGGTCAATAAAATATACCCACGTCAAATAAAGGACACAGAACGGCCAAATGATAAACAAACGATTAATTACCACATAAACTATAAGTGCTCCAAACACAAATAACGTACCAAAGACCAAAATCCAGTAGAAAACTAGCACGCTTAATCCTTGAAGAAGTCGAACTTTTTGAGTAGCAAGATAACGGAAGAGTCCAGACATTGTCACTGTACTTGCAGAAGATTCACCGTGGCCAGTTTTCGTTTCCGGTTTGACTTTAATGTTTCGCTACAAAAATCTCCTATAATTTCTTCTATAGCTGGACTTGAAATCCTCACAGGCATACACTAAACATTATGAGGTCATGATCAAGAGGCTTGGTTGTGTAATCCGTTGTTGAACGTTCAGGAGGCTTTTCAAAGTGTTTATCTCTTCGCGTTGCGTGACAAGCTGTCGGGAGGGACAGGGAGGCCTGGGACCCGTTTCTTCAAAGTCCAGATGGCAGTCCCGATATCTTTTCGAGCCCGAAATCAAATATTAAAATCGATATAAAAAGAATAAGAGCGCGGGTTGGCTAGCAAAATAGGCCATTTCGTTTCATTAACTGATAGTTTTCTCATGTAAGTTGCAAACCTATTGAAACCTCTATCTTTCATGTAAACATCAACAGCTTTATGGGTTCGTTTAATAATTATCGGGACTTTCGAGAAACAGGCGCCTGGGGCGGTTAAAGACGCTGGATACAGACGCATTAAACGTCTGACTGTGCATGTTAAGTGCGTCGTTAAGTGCGTCCCGTTTTTATATGTTTTATATATTTTTTAAATATTTTTTATATTTTTTATTTTTATTTGTCCATAGTTTTCGGCACGATAACGTATGCTAATTTGAAAAAAAGAGAAAACAAAAACTAAGTAAAATAAAAATTTTACTGCTTCATATATATATGTACAACTTATATACTAAACAGCACTAAAAAATGAATTTAGAACCAGTAAAGCATTTCAAAAGAATGACATCATCATCATCATTATTAATATTAATTGTTGTTATATAAGATTACTATTTATTACCATTACATCATCATCATCATCATCATCATCATCATCATCATCATCATCATCATCATTATTATTATTATTATTATTATCATTTTATTGATCTACATTTCTTTATTAAATCATGCATGCGCTATATAGTGACTGCTGAATCTAAGTCTTTGTTTAATTACGGAAACGACATTTCCTGGGGCCGGAAATCAGAAAAATCCGGACTGGGATTTCTAGCGATGTGGGCGTGGGTTTGGGATAGCAGGAATAAACGTCTCAGACGTCCTCTAGTATAAATACGGCCAATTTGACAATAAGACTCAAGACCTGACAAATATACCCTGCTCAGCGGCACATATTCGTCTATGCCCTCTCTGGAATAAAATAATGCAACTGATGGTATTTTTTATTAGGCTGCCTGTGGCCAAATCAAAAAATTAGTCGTGTCTATGTCGAAAAAAGACAAAATGGCGAACGAATCTCCTAGAACGTGTCCTATTCCCCTTGCAGTGGGACCGACTTCTGTGAGGAGGGGGTCCCTAAGTTTTTACCATGAATTTTCCATTCATTGAAAGCCGAAACGTGTGTTTTTTCTATAGTTTATATTCGGTTTAGGAGCAGCTTTAAAGTCAGCGTAGAAAATATTAGACCACTGCAGCCCAATACACGGGAAGTATACGCGTCTCGTTTTGTCACAAATGAGGTGGGTGATTTCTGGTCATCAAGAATTTTTTTTTCTAGCAATCTTGTGGGCAGGATATTTTTTTCCCTTTTTCCCTCTAAGCTTTCTATTACATTTGTGCTGAATGCAATTTTTTTCTTCTGACAAGTGCTTTCAGGAATTTTTTTTCAAAATCACCCGCCCCTCGTTTTGCAGGAAATTGCAAAACAAGTTGTGCGTTTTTGCTGCCCGTTTTACCGTAGCTTGAGATTGAGGTTTTTCGGCATTTCCAGCAAACCGCCAACGTCAAGAGGTCTCGTGACCAAGGCCTTGCCGTCGGGTTTGCGGTTCGAGGTTCGCTTCTGTATGGCCAGACCTCTCTCTAGAGGTAACTGATTTACAGCAAGGGTTTTTGCACCCCAAACATCACAATCTCAGGTTTGAGAAGACATACTACTTTTAAGAACTCTTTTGCTGATTAATTACAAAAAAACACCCCCTGCGAATCTCAAGTCCCAAAACCAGTATAGGCAAACGGGTGAGAAGCGAAGGACTTTGAGAAAGTCTATACAATGGCCAAACCTCGATCTTTTAAGGGTCTCTAATCTCTCTAGCTGTGTACCATAAACATAGGGCAAGTTCAGTGGCAGATCCAGACCTTCAGATAAGGGGGGGGGGGGGGGGGCAGGGGAGGGGGGCTGTCATCCACACCCTGAGATAAAGGGGGGCGGTCTCCAAAAAAAATTTTTCGGCCCTTTGGGCCTCATTTTGGTCGAAAAATAAGGGGGGCCGAGCCCCCTCGGCCCCTCCCCTGGATCCAACACTGAAGTTCTAACTTCAATATTATTTGGAACTTACCAACAACAGCAATAGGATGTGGATAGGGCATGACTCCAAAACGCCCACACATTACCAGCGTGGCACACTTCAAGAAAATTTTACACCACTTTTCCCACTTGCTACGTCCAGGTTTGTAAGTCAGTAGGAAGTCGATTTTAGGCTTTTTAATATTAAACACGTCGTTTTGGCCAAATCCAAATACTGGAACCAAGGGGGACCTTAAATATATCAAAGAAGTAGTTTCTTAGTTATCACCAGTTCAAAGGACTGAATGGCTAAGGTATTGAGCTGTAACAAGTTGAACAGTGCATATTCAAGTTTAGTCTACTTTGAAGAATAAAGTAGTAAGAAAGGTATTCAAAGGCATTTTCTGGTAAATGGGTGGACCAAGAACAAAGTTAAAATCTTTGTGATATCAAAGGCATCATGGAAAAATCGTGCCTGACTTATTTGTCCAGTTTGGGCTGTG
>NC_133210.1:5930020-6030020 GCF_958299795.1 Porites lutea
TCTCAAAGTTGATACATTTTTACAGCAACTCCACTGAACTTAAAATTTTAGCCTTAATAAGTTCCTATGTGGAGGGAACTTAAAATGAAAATTTTAGCCTAACAGGTTCTTAAAACCCAGGTTCTCATATGTGGGGTTTTACTGTATTTGTTACTCCTCCCTGGACGGGATGCTAGCCCATCGCAGGGTTACCCCCGAGCAGTATGTCGCCAGGGTGACGAGGGACAATGTGGAGTAAAGTTCCTTGTCAAAGGAAACAAGGTGATGGGTGAGGCTTAATAATTATTGAACCCAGGACCTCCAGATCCAGAGTTCGAGGTGTTAACCACTCGGCCACACACATCTCCTTTTTAATGTAAACTGAACAGAAAATGTTTGCAGCTGCTAGGATGATCCGCCTTCTAGGATCTTTCTTCCTCCATGTAAACAGTTCCTGTGTCTTCAGTAAAACATTGTTAAACTGAAGTAAAATGATATTTTAAGGTAGTCTTAAGATTACGTAATATGCTACACAGCCATCGTGGAGAGGAGCATTGCCTGTGTAGCAGACTAAAGATTACGTAGCCACTAGAAAGGCAAAGTTATTAATAAATCCACAGAAGAATCACATTCTTTTTTTGATCCATCCAGTGTTTTTTATAGCACCACTATATCGTGAGATTGCAATGGGACTCAGACTTGTTGATGCAGGATCAGAGAGTTGTAGATATATACTAACCCAGATGGGTGCAGGACACTCTATTGCATTAGTACCTGGAGGAGCTGCTGAGATGCTGGATTCATGCTTAGGAGATTACATTCTTACTCTTAACAGACGCAAGCAATTCATCAAGATGGCTTTGGAGACAGGGTACTATAATGCCCACCATGCTTTCCCATCAGTCTTGTTTCATAATTATTTTATCTATCCTGATGAATTGATTTACTCCTTTAACTTGCTTGAGTTAAGAAATCACATAGGGCATCGAAACATGTACTTGAGCCTTTACGGTTTAATGTTTTGGTTCTAGAAAGTAGCCTTGTTAGAAGGGTCTTCAAGGCTTAAAGTAAAGTACAGTAGTGGAAACTCAGACTCTTAACAGACGCTCTTGTAGACAGAGAGCTGTACTTGCTTACAGGCACCTTCACAAAACCCCTGTTTCAACTCCCACACAAACTCTTCATTTTGACCTTCCCATATAAGTGGACATTCCTGCTTGTGGCCACAGACGCATTCACTTACAAGGACTTTACTGTTTGAATTTTAACTGGAATTTCTAAAGGGGTAGAGTAGTCTCCTTTGCAGCCGTTATTAGGGTCATCACGCAACGCTCCTCCCACTAACTTAGGAAGGAGCATTGCGTGATGACCCTAATAATGGTTGTGAAGGAGACTATACTGAGAGGGGATCAGAGGGTGATCAAACAATGATTAAACCCTTCCCAGGGATAACGATAAGTGATGCATGTGCATGAAATAATCTGCAATAATAAAATGTAGGAACACCTGTAATATTCTCACTGAGGAAAACACACACAAAATCCTATGTGTATGAACAGCAACTTCCTAGCATTCTCAGTGTGGTCCAGGAGAATTAATACACAGCATACCCACAGACCTTGTCCCTCAGTTTAAACAGCAGCCTCCATGGTAATTCAGCCAGTTCTAGTAAAGTTTAGGTCTCTGTAACCTAGCTAGTAGTTGTCGTCCCACCCTCCTCCCCTCAGCAATGGAGAATTCTCTCCTGGTCTGCCGACTCGCAAAGCTCCAGGCCGATTCTCCCATATCTTATGCATTTAGGTTCATTTTGTTTTGTCTGTAGCTATTTTGGGTGAGAATATATATAATTTACTATTTTTCTAATAATGACGTGTTGTTGCTCATTACAGATCATCTCTGGTTCCTGTGTTTGGATTTGGACAAAATGATAGCTTCAAAATTCCATCTTTCGCCAACTATGAATGGCTGAAGAGCTATAAGAGTTCAAACACATCACTCCTGAAGAAATGGTCAAAGCTTATGATCAAAGGAATAGTGATTTCATTTTCTGGAAAATACATTCCAGGTCTGCCATATAACAATCCAATTACAGTTGTAGGTAAGATTTTTAATTTTAACAGTACTTTAGGACATTTATTGTGAATTCGAAACTTGGACAATGCTTATGGAGACTTAAATCAAGCAAATATTTCTTTTGGATAGAGTAATATTTCTAGTTACGCCATTAATGCCCTCCTACTATGGTGGCCCAGGTAGCTAGTTTCTCCAGAAGTCCTGAGGACCAGCAAAGGTGAAAATCATCTTCTAGTCAACACAGAGGCTCTGGCTTCTCACAGAAGTGTGACACAATAAATTCATCATATTTCATTTTATTTTGTTTCCCAACACTTTTGTTTGGTAGAACAAACATATATTATGATATATATGTCAAATAGTGTGGGTAATAAAATGTGTCATCCTCTTGGCCAAAATTTCTTTCCTATAAAACATGCCCCGAGATGCACTTTTCAGGACATTTCCCAGGGGGCCACAGAGTCCCACAATGAAGAAGGGGAGGGGGGTATTCCCCCTCGTATACTACCCCTACAAATGGCTGTGTGACATTAAAGAAGTGCCTACACATTAAATGTTTTTGTCCTTCTACTTCAAACTTTCTGGGGAACAGTCTCTTAATATCTAACCCTTTGGCTCTTAGCCCTTTAACTAAATTTAAATTCTTCTTTGTTGTCCCCATACCTTTTCAATAACAAAATTGGGAAGAATTTGTATTCATTTATTAGATTCAACTTCTGTGATCATGTCCTCAATTCTCATGACTGCTTTGTTTAAGCATAGATATTACGAGCCTTAGGAGAAATTTTATGCTGATCACTCTTTAGGGCTTACAGGGTAATGTCTCTTTCTTTGTCTTCAGTTGGTTCACCAATACATGTAAAGCAAGTCACCAGTCCAAGTGATGAACAGATAGACCAACTTCATACACAGTACTCAATGGAAATAAGAAGATTGTTTGAAAATAATCGAAACAAGTATGGCATACCCAGTGAAACTAAACTTATCATTCAATAGTCAATAATTATATAATAATACTGGTAATAAGTAATGGTAACAGGACTGAGTGGAGTCCAATTCGGTCCGTAATCATACGAGTGATTAACGTAGCAGGAGTCCGATTTGTTTAATCACGAGTATGATTACAGACTGAATTGGACGACACGAAGTTCTGTTACCAATTAATCATAACTTTAACAAAATTTGTGATGGATAAGACCCTTTTTTGAAATCAAAACAGAAGAAATTCCAATTTTTTTTTACTAGTAGTGAAAAAAAGCCATTTAAGCGCACGCGTGATGGCGCCTACTGTCCAATTACTTAGGCATGTTGCGTACTGTCCAATTAAATTGTCCAATTAAGGCTGAAGTCAGGGCAGTTGATAGCCAATCAGATTTGAGAATTTTGTTATAGTTATGATTATAATAATAATAATAATAATAATAATAATAATAATAATAATAATAAATATTGATCTGTGCTGGGTTGTTGTATATGGGATGAGTGTCAATGTAAAGAAAAGGTATTATTAACAGAAACAGGCAGTGTTAGGTAGTAACAGTCAGACTGGCCTGATCTGCAGTCAGATCATTCAGATCATTGGTGTAAGAATCTATAAATTATACAGATCACTATGCACGTTTCAATGAACACTTTCATTTCTACATGCAGCAAAAGCTTACTATAAGTCATACAGAGCAAAGCTTCCAATTTTATGCTGTAAAATTGAGAAAACTAATATAAGTGCAATGCATTGACATCTACCATGTGGAATCTTGTTGTCTGAAGAGTTTTAATTTATTTAAATGGTAAGACCACAAGATTTCATCCACAG
Source organism: Porites lutea (assembly GCF_958299795.1). Taxonomy (NCBI): domain Eukaryota; kingdom Metazoa; phylum Cnidaria; class Anthozoa; order Scleractinia; family Poritidae; genus Porites; species Porites lutea. Next base: position 5,933,886 of record NC_133210.1, read on the forward strand.
ATCCCAACAAAGCTCTCATAGTTAATCCTTATTTTATTATTTTATTGACTATATTTTAAAGACAAAGTATGGTTCTCCTAGTACCTGTATTGTTATTTACATTGCCTTTGATGCAATGACATGTTAATGTTATTATTTTGTACAGAATTTTTTTTATACTGTCTCAATTCATAAAAATTAATTACGAGGCATTACATGTGTGCAATTAACATGGGGTCACTTTTCTGGCGGGGAGTCTACTAAAAAATTTTCAAATAATGGGTTAAAAGTTAATGGTATAATTGACATTAGCTATCATATTAATTTGTACTTGAAAAATATTATATATATGTTAAAACAACTTTTTTATAATATTTATAATATATTTTGTCTTTTCTAACTTATAAATGGAGTTAATCTATCACTAAATAGCTACTCTTTGATTTAAATCACAAGGGAAGTGGATTATAAAACTTATTAGCAGTTAAATACTATTACTTTACAAGTTAAGAATCTTGTATAAAAGTGCCCATTGCCATTCATACATGTAAATCTGCTAACAAATACATATTATTTTTTGCATAAACATTAACACTAAAAATATTTCTAAAACATTTATGTAGTTGCAATGAGTACAAAGTCAACCAGTCCTGAGCTTCACTGTCACAGTACTGGTCATTAACACATCCAACATACAGTTATTTTTGTCCAACAAAAAAAAAAAGGTTTGATGCTATTAGTAAATAACCAGCTCTGTTGATTCAGGAACATAGTACTTCGATTTGTGATCTTCAAAAAGCTTTTTGAGTCTTTCAATGTAAGTAGCATGAAGGTCATCCAATTGTTCAGGTGTTGGGTTGTCCACTTTTGTTACTGAAATAGGTTCCCCAACTGCAAAGGATAAGAAGATTATAAGAACGTTTATAAAAATTAACTCCCTAAAAGCAGTCTCTTACACACAAGCTGTCTCATTAAAGGGTACCATTCCAATTCTCTGAAGAGCATCCCTTCCCAGTGCATTAACTGGGCCCATTAATTTGCAGGGAAATGGTAATATGGGACAAAAACACCTTGCTGGATGCAGGGTTTAGTCTAGGAATTGACCAGTGAGGGTCTTTCTCTCTTTTTCAAGAAAGGGGGTCCAAGAAAGGGGGTCCCCCAAAAGGTATTTGAATTTGTTGGTACAGACTAGACTGTTCCATGAGAAAATGAACGTTTATTTATGCTTTGCTGCCATTTTGGAACATTCTGGGCAGCTGAAAAAGCTTGGGGTCGAATTACTGTAGAATATAATAAATAACTTATTAACCTCGCATATCAAGGCCTTGGTCTGAGATTTCCCTGTAATGACCTCACTCTTGGTTTATAAGTACTATTATATTGGGATCAATTTAGGTTTCTGGGAAACTGCCCACCTACCCCTCCCCTAAGTCAACATTTATAACGCTTACTTCTCACTTAGGGCAAAATGTTGGGTTAGGGAAGGGGTAGGTTGGCAGTTTCCCAGCACCTAAATTGATACTTATATTGTATAAATTATTATGATCAAGCAAGAAATTACTTCTGTGATTTGTGATCTAGGAACAATATAGTATTATCTACCAGTAAATTGTTCTATTAAAGAAATAATATCACTTCACAGTATCACCTACCAACAACATTTATTGGTTTTCTGTGTGGCAAAAAACCAAATGTGTACTGGAAAATTCCCCGGCCATGGAAAAGAACCGGGGCAAATGCAACCTTCTTCTGGATTTTCAGCTGAATATCTCGCAACCATGATCCCCTTGGATTATTGACTTGGTTGAATACATCATTTTCGCCAAATGCAAATACTGGAACTAACGAAGCTCTGGAAATACAACAGAGTTCCAACATAATTTATACTGCAGATACTGCATTTAATTTGCAGATGCAGGTGCAATAATGGAAGCGACTGATTTATTTGGGAGGTTGCCTGAGAAAACAGCCAACATTTTGTAATGCCACAAATGGTTAAGTTTCCTGTGAAATAACATCTAAGAAATGAGTGCTTCTGATTGGCTGAAAGCTTCAGCCAATCAGAAGGAAGCAGTACTCAGATCTGGGTAGTGACCCATCATCAGTATGTAATTTCTGCACTCATCTCTCAGACGTCATTTCATGGGGAAACTAGTGCTTTTGTCATGAAATGTTGGCTGTTTTCTAAGGCTAACTGGAAGGTGCTAAACTAGGGTTAGGGTCTAAGTCACAGTAATTAGAGCTTTTAGTTTCACCTTCACACCCTTTTCCATTGTAAATTATTTTATTTTGGTATTGAAGCCAGAGACCTCATCTAAACCACTTTTTCAGGTTCTATAACATACTGTAGCAATTACAGTTCAAAGCACAGGCAAGAGAGGGAATGGCCTGTGAATACAGCTGTCTCTCCTTGCTCCTCACCACTACAGACGTTTCGCAGGAAGAGACCCTCTCCTTTTCTCTTTCTCCCTGTGAAACGGGAGAGAACCCTGTGTTCTGATCGACTAAATTGCCTGCTTGGCATTTTCTGCTTTGTTCCATGAGAAAATGTTTTCCTTTGGCCACATCATCATCATCATCATCACCATCATCATCTTTCATTAACCAAGCTTGTTCAGTCAAGATGGCTAAATACTGGCCTTGCCCTCTTTTTTTCCCATTTATCTCATGTTTGGGGTAGTATTTTTTGTACAGTGGAACCCTTTTAATGCAACAACTGTTGGGCCATAAAATCCTGGTTGTAATAATGAGGTGGTTACATTAACAGGGTTTATAAGATAATAAAATGACTCAGTGATTTTTATGTCTGAGTTGAAAGAATATGGTCATGCAGATAACAAGGTGGTTATTTAAACAGTGTGATCATATGGCAAGATTCCACTGCATAGTGAGACATTTTTGGACGGCAAGCTTTCCCGTTATTGTCCACTAAGTTCAAATCTTAAAATTATTTATTTTTCTTAACAGACTCACCCAGTTCTCAAAGCAAGTTTTATGAATCCTTTCCTTGGCTTCAGAATCAAGGAATAAGTTCCTGGGTGGGCATCAAATGCCTCCTCAGCTCCTCCTACCACAATAACCACTGAATTTCCTGGGCCCTTCTTGGTAAGAATGTACTCACAACTTTCACGGGTAACATTGCACATTCCACTGCACATGATATAGTCACGGAATAAGGGTGGCTTGAACAAGGCTAATTAATGAAAGTAAAAAGGATACAAAGATAGGCTTTGCAATGAAACCTGGCAAGGTTGAAAATTGTCCCACAAATTATAAGCCCTGGGGGGGGGGGGACTGGGGGACTCCGCATATGAAATGGCGTGGGATGCCAGTCATCTTGTTTAGGGGTGTAAATTTCAGATTTTGGTCTCACTTAGGGTGTTCTGGGCAAAACGCCATCATATTTAGCCGTGAAGGTCTCATTTAGGGTTGCACACAAAAAAAACTTAAAAAGATATATTTGATATGTATATTTTTAATGAATTTTATTTACTCCAGTCATATAATCTGAGTTTTCTCATTTGTCGGTGTTTTAACATGGTCTCTTTTAGGGGTCAAAAAAAGCTTGGGCCATGCCCAGATTGGTCTCCTTTAGGGGTTTAATTCAAAATTTCCGACGAGCACCCCTACCCCTTTCATATGCAGAGTTCCCCCCCGGGTTATAAAAGCCTCCCAAAGGTCCTGGGGACAGGGGGTACCTATAAGTGAAAATGATAGGGATGCTTGTCATCTTGCTTTGGGGTAGAAATTGCAGATTTTCGTCTTACTTGGGGTGTTTAGGATGGAAGGCCAATATTTTTACAGAAATATCTTCAAACAAAACTTAGGTGTTCACATTGGAGTATGGCCTGAGTCATGCCCGGATAAGCCTCCTTTTAATAGAGGTTTAATTCTTTTTCTCCAACAAGCATGCCTTTTTTATAATGGAGTTTCTTCGCCCATTACTCACCATTTCTTTAAACTGTCAAGCAGGAAAAGTGTCTAAAAAAGGTTTCCACTCCTCAGTTCAATAAAATACCGTGATCAAGTACCCTCTGTGTTATATGACGTGACACTTGCGTGACAGGCTACAAAACACTCAACGTTCCACTGATTTCGTGCATTCGACCGCGTATGTACTCTTCACTGACAAAATAAGATTTTTAAAGAAGCCTTCTATACCTACCCATAAGCGGCAACAAATGCGGAGTAATGCCGGGAAAAACGTTGGTAAAATCTGTGGCTTCGGTGGCGAAATTACAGAAGGCTCCGGCACATAACACACCGTGGGGATGGTAGCCAAATATATAATTCTTGGTTGGTTCAAGTTCTGATGTTTTAACCAAAGTGATTGGGAAGTAATCTCTAAAGTACTTCCATATTCGCAGTTTTCTTATAAAGTTTGATCTTCGCCCTCCGTGTTCGGGTGTACGTCCATCGATGAGGTAGGCCCATGACAAGTAAAGGATGGCCAGAGGATAGTACGAGGTAAAAAACAATCCCAGTATGATAAGAGTGCCAATGAGGGCGCCAAAATAGAACGAGTAATAGTACAACGCAACTGCTGCTGTCTCCAACCGACGATGCAGAGGTATGCGAAGAGGCGCAAATTCAACGAGCGGCATCTTGTCCCGATGCGAGTGCTGATTTAGCGAATTAAAGAATTGCGCCAAGACAAAGAACAAAAACCGTGTCAAAATACATATTAATATTAGACTATGACCTTAGCTTCCGCTCTGTGAACTTTTGAAAAAGAAATCTTTCAACGCGGTGATCTGCACGTGTTGTTAGCCCAACAAAGCAACAAAGACCTGGGAACGAACTGGTCATATTGGGGGGCGTGTCGCGGGAGTGGTGCACTTAAAACATTAGCCTGCGTGGCAGGCATTTGAAAGGAAGGGAAAGTTTCCCTTCCCTTTCAAATGCCTTCCACGCAGGCTATTAAAACATTGGGTAGCCTGTTCCAAGCGTTCAGATAGCCTCCCTCGCTTTTATTTTTTCGCACTCCTTTTTACTTCGCACCGCTCCCCACTATCTGAACGCCTGGAACAGGCAAAACATTGGGGTGCTTTCCATCGAAAGTTTGGAAAAAGTGGCAAATGGTACAGGAAATCCAGGAAAAGTGTCCAGAAATTTCGGAAACTGTTGAACTTCCGAAATGCGAACTTAACCATTCAACCGAAAATTCTACAAATTCCGGGAGCAAAGTTGGATGGAAAGAAAACTTCCGAGAAAAAATGTTTCTAACATTTGGGTATACCTCGCGAGGTTGTCCTCTTTTTTGGAAATTTTGAAAAAAGCTGTTCCATTCACTACTGGAAGTTGCCGAAAATTCTAACCGGACGTTTTGGTTGAATGGAAAGCGCCTATAGAGGTGTCTCACCTTAACTGATCTGAGATCACTGAAAGCTGCCAAAAATGGGGATTTTAGGTTACCTCTTTATAGGGAGTCAAAGAAAAGGACTGTGTACTTGAAGGGACTACCTAGCCCTTATGGGGTTGACTGGACTTTATCTTACTTACGAGTAGCTGCACCTTACTCAGAATAAGGAAAAACGGTGAGAGAGCTTTGTTCAGTTTCTACTTTGGGGAGGGGGTGGTTAGACTGGACACACCTGGACTATGTGTGGTTTATTTTGTGCTCTCTGTGGTGAACAGGACAGGGAGCTTGTCCTCAAAAGGGCCTTAGTTTGTTAAAGGAAAGGAAGAGCGTGTATTTGTTCATTGTCCTAACAGGGTTCAGTCCTACACAAGATACTGTAGAAGGTTTAGACTTCTTTATTTAAACAGGGCCAGGGTTTCTCCCCTTTGAGGCACCCTTACACCCCAGGCCAACATGGAGGTCACCCTGCCCTACTCAGGCAAAAATTATGGACACAGGAGTGTTTAAAGTCTATTTTCTTTTTTTCTTTTATGGAACTACTATGTAGGGGAACGTTGAAACTTTAAGGGATAATAATAAAAGATAAGAGAAACAAGTAAAATAATGGCACAAACCTTGCATTTGAAGATTGTTTAATGCAAACCACTTTAAATAAACCAAACCAGTAACTCAGAACTTCACAATAATTTTCTAAATGTTGAGGTGAATATTGATTCACTCTATAATTTCATCAATCTTTCTATCACTTCAATGTAATTCACAAAGAAAAGCATACACAAGAAAAATAATTTGGTAAATGAATTTCACCTAAAATTCACCTATCTGCTTTCATCAATATATTAATATTTTTATTATTGAATTTATTCATATATTTGAACAAGCTGTTATATGGGTACAACCAGGAGCTGGTCAGTGCTTGAAATGACTTGAAGCAAAACCTACTGCTTGAGTCTTTTCTCTCAAAAAAATTACAGATTTTTACAAAAAGGGCATTTAAATATTTACTAATAAATCTTGATTCTTAAAGTCAATCTGACAATAATTTTACTGTACCAATCAACTACACAATTCTTAGCTTGACACTTCTTGCCAAGCCATATCTGTGCTTATGTTCCTCAAACAGATTTATAAGTCCTTGGACATATTTCTTGTGGAGCCTGTTGACTTGTTGAGCACTGGGATTTGTGACTGCTCTCTTTACTGGGATTGGAGCACCAACTGAAAGGGAATCAAAACATTAGATTTACTGAACATCAATAACTAAAAGATAACTGAATGGAGGAAAATAAAACACAAAAATACAAACTAAAGGGTAACAAATTATGTGACACACATTAGCAACTACACACATAACTTTACTAAAAGAAATGCAGTGTCAACCGAGCACATCCGAGAACCAAAATTTTAATAAGCAATTTCACAGGCTGACACAAAGTTACCCTAGAGGAGAAAATCTGTCCACAGGAAAACTATCAGGGATTCAAGGAATGTTGCACCTCTCAATGATGAAGGAGCAGTTATTTAGGGGAGGTCACATACTAGAAGATTGACGGTATAAAGAATTCAGAAATTTCAGAAGGAGGATCATGAGGCATGGAGATTTAATGCTAGCTATTACTAATACTATTATTGATTTTTTATTGGCAGCATCTACGACCCCAATTAAGTCTCTAGACCACAGATTTTACCGAGAATTCTTATAAACTTTTTAATACAATTTCCATCTAAATCTGCCTGTGACTGCTACTTCAGTAGCACATACCTACGGTGCAGACCGGTCTCTTATGGGGCATGATGCCAATTATTCTTGGCAAAATGCCTCTACCAAAGAACAAAGGGGGAGCAAAGGATAATATTTTCATCAGCTTGTTTTGAAAAGCCCTCAGCCGTGAACCTCTTGGATTACTGACTTGGTTAAATAATTCATTTTCACCAAAAGAAAACACTGGCACAAGATATGCCCTGCAAAGGAATTTATATAGAAAGGGAAATTAGTTCATGAACAACTTAATACGAACTGCACAATGATAAATAAAGACAGCAAATTTAAAGTTTGGTACTCTGGGGAAAAAGATGGAGTAATAATTACTACAAAAAAAATTTTGAGCTCCAGACAGGATTTAAACCTGACACCTCTTAAACACCAGGAGGGTGCTCTTTGACTAGGAAAATAAGAGCTGAAAAAGCAAGTATGTGTGCTTTGATAAAAGTAAAGACCACCCTTTTAACATTCTACAATCACTTTAAATGTACATGCATGAACTGGTTATTTTTGTACTTTCCAGGTAACATCCTTAAATTTTATTCAATGTGAAATGCACAGTTCTCTGAACAAGAAATCCAGTAAAGGTATTAAGAATAAGATTTGTTCTTAAATTTACTTTGGGAGGAATAAAGTATTGAAACTAAACACTAAGGAAAATATTATTTTGTTGTCCTCACCCTGTTTGAAGAGCCATCTTTGCAAATCCTTTCCTGTTTTTGAGGGTCAGAGTGTAAGAGCCTGGACGGGCATCAAGAGATTCTGCTGCCCCTCCAACTACAATCACAGCTGCATTACCGGTACCTTGCTTTGTAACAATGTGGCGGATACTCTCCTTTGAGACATCGCACACACCTCCAGCCATGATAAAGTCACGCCAAAGGGGAAACTTAAACATCACTAAAAATAAAATAACAGTAACGAATCCAATGAATAAGAATGACTTGCAAACATGAGCATAATGTATTCAACAATAAATTATCATTACTTCAGCGTGCAAGAGGATTTATCTGAAAAGTAGCACCACGCATGTGAGCAGAGCTTCCCTGGCCCTTAAAGGGGTGGACAATTAGAAAAGTTATGACCGGGGTGGGAATTTTAAAGCTGCATAAATATTTTTTCGCTAACATTTCCCTTTTCCCTTTTTTTAGTTAATTTTCCCTGGCATGAATATTTTTCACCTTCCCATCCCCATCCCCGATAACTTTTCTGATGGTCCCTCCCTAAAAAAGATGGAAGGGCCTCTCTAGTTGCTCACAGGGTAATCCCTTCCTGATCCATTCAGAGGGTCGACTGTAAAGTGATACATCACACACTTCATTCATCCGGGGTGGTGCATGCAACAACTTTCAAATACGTTTGATAGCCTTGAAAGTTCAAAATTTACTCTTTCTTTCTTTAAAACTGACTTTTAAATATAAATTTTGAATTTCGTTAATATGGCAAGGTACTTATCTGCAAAAATTGCGTTTACCAGTGTGAGCTTAATTTTCTATTTGCTTTAAATAGAGAGATGAAAGCTTAGCTTGCAGACTTAGCTCGACCTTCGTTTCCTGTTTATAGGGATGCGGTATACAATTTCAGACGTGTTATTTACGTCATGAAAAGAACAATTTGCCAGAGTTGAAAAAGCGAGATGTTTTGAAGTAAGTACACTGCAAAATCAATGACTAATAAAATATACATACATATCAAACACTTGAGTTATCTCTAAACAATGCTCTCAATTGAAAATCTTTTGCATAGGCTGTTGACCTTTCAATAGAATAGGTGCATGACATGTACTTTGCACTCGCAAGATGTACAGAGAGTGAACGAGGGAGGCTTCGTAAAGTTTACTTGTACTGTATGAAATTATCTCAATCGTATATGCGTTAGCATGCAAGGAATTAAAAAAATTAAAAAAGATAAATATGTGACTTACATTTTAGAGTTAGAAGATGAGACTTAATCCCGGGAAAGAGATCACTAAAACCAGTAGCCTCGGTAGCAAAGTTAGCCCAAGCTCCAGCGCACATAATTCCATGTGGATGGTATCCTAGAATGTAGTTTTTGTTGGGGTCAAGTCTCTTTGTTCGTATGAGTCGCACTGGAAAGTAATCGCGAAAATAATCCCACGTTTTAAGCCTTCGAAACGCTTCGTATCTTCGGCCTCCTTTAGAGGGCGTCTTCATATCAAAGCAGTATGTCCATAGCAAATAAATCACCATAAAGCCGTACAAGGGTGTTAAGAGAACATAAATCGAAAAAAGAATGCCCAGAGTGTGAGCAAAGATAAACAAAGTCGTCATAATCAGAACCGCCGCAAACTGCAGCGGTTCTTCCAACAAGTTGCTCATTGACAGCGAGACACTGGTGTTTTTTCTGTGCTTGCTCGACATCTTCGGAACAGCGTACCGCTTCTTCTCGACGAGAAAATTAAGAGCTGTACTTGCTCTCGACAGGAAACACCTCAACTGACGGCTGAACTTTGATCAGTTATTCTCCCAAGGGGAATTTTGTATTTTGATCTTCACCGGAAGACGTCGCATTGGCCTTGGTTGGCCTTCGAACTTTGTCACACGATGTTTTGATTCACGTGTAAATTGTCACGGAATCTTCAACGTAAACAAAGAGGCACGTGATAGTACCATATATGGGTTGAGACTTGTTACCAGCCGACAGCGGATTTTTCACTTGTTAGGCCTGACACATTTCGGAGTTAATGCAGTTTTTTGGCTCATAACGTTGACTATGAGCTTTCTTCCTGGAACAGCAAGCCTTATAAAGGAGATAGACAGTAGGTTTCTGCGTAACTCTGATAAATTTAATCATACAAACCTTTATTTCAGGCTATTTAACAGTAAAGTTCATGAATTTTAATTTGTTATCATAAGTTTGTAGGTAGTGTTAACCTGAGAAAACAGCTGACATTTGGCAACACTAGCTTTGGTTTCCCCGCGTCATTTGGCGGGCAAAAGAGTGGTAGCATCACCAAATGTCGGCTGTTTTTTCAGGCTAAGGTAATGTATGATGTTAACAACAGGTTGACTGACCGCAGGCAGGCTGGCAGTGTGTGTATTTTTAAAAAGTTCTTGTGAGCTGCTATATTTCAAGATTTCTATTAACGATCTAACGGTGATTTAAAGATGCAAATACTGTGAAATATAGCTCACACAAATTTAACTGAACAAGGGTAGATCCAGGAATGTTTCATAATCGGTCTAAAGGTTGAGTTTATGTTCCGAAGATCTCAGTGTTCTCAGTGGTCTACGACTTGTGGTGTCATTGATCTAGGTGGGTGAAATAATATTACAATAGCTATCAGTAAATTTGAATGAATAAAATAATTAACTTAACATAACTTTATTATTCCATCGCTCATATAGTACAAACTCAGTAAAGCCAAAGCGGGGGCTTATACGACCTGTGGTCACTGATTAAATGAGACAAACCTCTTGCTTCTATCATCTTTCATTGACAGAGAAACTTATGGTTGTTTTAAGAGATGGAAGAACTCTGATAGGATATCTGAGATCTATAGATCAATTTGGTGAGTATACAGATTGCTTGCAGTTCCCCTATTTTTCTGAAAGATAGTCAGGAATGAGTGCTACAGGCAGCCATCTTGACTGAGTCTAGCTTAATATGACTATCTTATCTATGGAGGGGGTGGGGGACAGTTTGGGAGGAGGTGAGAAAAATAAAGGGACTTCCACAACAGCTAAGCACACAGGAAGCGTTTTATAGAAATGACAACTTGTCAATGACTTGTCCGAAACTGCTGTTGTCCAAAACAAAAGCACACTACAAGCGTTTTATAGAAATGACAACTTGTCAATGACTAGTCCAAAACTTTGAACCAAATACATTTATTATCTAATCACCAATAAGGTCTCTGCTAATGCTGGAACAACGCACTCCTTGAAGGCGATCTGCAGTGAAATTGCAACAGTCCCTCTATTTTTCTCCCCTCCCCTCCCCACTGCTATAAACACCTGATGCCTGCTTGCCTCCCTTGTTAAGTTGGAAACAAATTACAAAATGACTGTCTAGTGGTTGTTGTTAATGTAACGGCCCAGTGAGTATAAAACGCTGTAAATGTTTTGAGCTCAGGAGTCAGTTGTTTAGGTATCATAATATTGTAAGTTGCCCAAACCCCTCCCTTGCAAAGAGGAAGGAGCTGGAAGCTCCACAGACATTAATTTATTCCTTGATCATAACAAGAACTGGTATCACTGAACTATCCAGGCAGCAAACAAACAAAAACAGCAGGGACACTTTCCCCCCCTTAACAGACATCATACTTGAAACAGTGGAGGTGCTGATTGAATTCAATTGTTTCTGGGATATTTCAGCCAACCTTTTGCTTCAAGATACCATAGAAAGAATCCATGTTGGAGACAAGTACGGCGACATTCCCAGGGGAATTTTCCTTATCAGAGGAGAAAATATGGTGCTTGTTGGAGAAATAGTGAGTAGTTTTTAGATATCTTAATAATACCTTAATTTTGTCATGTGTATGTACTTCTCCGTTCTGAAAATAAGTCCCAGAGATTATAAATTCAAATAAGGGGCATGCATTTGGATGGGGCTCATGTGTGGAGAGGCTCCTTAATACTGCACTTTCCAAAAAGATGCAAACTCTGAAGTTCAAAATCCACCTTTTGTTTTTTTTGCTGCTGTCAATCATAATCACGATCACAAGCAACACAAAAAACACACTACACAGAAACACACAAAACAGATTAAAATCCTCATTTCACAATATAATCTCAGTATTGAAAAGATGTGCCAACTTCTGCAAACACTGCAGCAATAAACTTCATCCCTGTGATGTTTTATAAATTACCATAGCCTTAATTTACTCAAAGAAAAGAGAAACAAAATTGCAGATTTTTTGATTTTGATAAACGTAAAGATTCTTCTTCCAAATTGACTTAAGTTTGCTGATGAAACAAGGAGAGAATTTGACATGACATCAAGAGTCCCAGAGAGCCTTTTTTCTCAGAACTCTTTAGATGAAACATTGTGTTACTGTTTTAACCCTGTTAAACCCCAAAAGAGACCAACATTAACTTTCTCCAAAGAATGTCAATACATTAACAAGATAAAAGGTGATAAGACTGAATGAAGTGATCACCAAAGGGAAAACCTTTGATCTTTTAACAAATTCTCGTAACTATATTTTTTATCTTTATTATTAAGTCTGGAGAATTTGTATGGGGATATTGGGGCCAGTGGTGTTAATAATGTGTTGTTTCATTTTGAAAAAGGATGAAGAAAAGGAGGCCAACTCAAAACTTCAAAAAGTCTCAGTGCCTACAATTTTGGAAGCTCAGAGAGAGGAGCAATTAGCCAAAGAAGAGGAAGAGAAAGCAAAAATGAAAGCAAGGCTGAAACAAGGACTTCCTGTGAATGTACCAGACTCTTATCTAAACAGTGATGATGTGTTCGGTTGAGTACCTTGAAAAAGAGTTTAAAATGAGGCGGCAACACTTTAAGCTCAGACTCAAAATTGGCTACTTGAAGTAACAGCAAAATCTTGCAAGCAAGGGTATTCTGAGCCTTCGGTGTAATTCAAATGTTGCTTGGTGACATTATGTTACAAATGTTCTTCAGAAAACATATTTCCGTTATATGAAAAATGTCATATAATGATATATAATGAATGATGTTTATAATGATTTATTTGAAATACAGTCTTTGGTCTGCCAAAATGGCCCTTGACCCTCTAAAATTAGAGAGAGCAGAAATCTCACCATTATTTATTTTTTGTAAGGTTGTTGTACATCTGTAGATACACGCATTTTTGTAGTAAATGTGTGTGGAGTAATATTTTTCCTGTCATTAGCATAGATGTGCACACCCACAAAGTATATAATATGTTCTCAGGAAAGAAAAAATAAAAGTTAAAAATTGTAAGAAATAAATACCAGTAAATAAAGAGAATTTTACAAGGCTATGCATAGTAAATATTTTCTACACGAGACGGGAAACTGTGTATCTTCAAGCAGCCATCTAATGTTCTGTTGATTATAAACACCAATGAAATACCAAACCATTTCTCTTTAATATTCTTTCTTGCCGTGAAAGGCGTGATTTATTATGTAACTAAAACGTCCTCAAAAACTGAAATGAATTGATTACAACCGTTGCAAAAATGTATTCAGAGTAGTATCTGCTGTAACTTTATTTCCAGTCCATCAAAAAATGTCGCTCTCATTGCACAATAAATAACACTTACTCTAATTCTCAATCTTTATTTGAAACGTTCCGAAAAACTTTATCCCAAACAGACCGAAAAATAGCCTGTAGTAGTTAACAAGCAAGCGATTGCTGTCAACAAAGTCTGTTAAACTTTCCCAGCGGTGCTCTGCAGTTTGGACATGTGTGAATGACATCTTTACACATATCGATGCAGAATGGAATAAGACAGCAACCCAGCCAACATCTGAAAAAAGAAGAGACTCGGAATTAGACAACAGATGTAAACATTTGATCAATTTAGTTGGACGATAAGTCATAAATTCATGGGGAGGCTTCACCCCGTGTTCCAACCCCTTGCCCTCTTATTTTGTGAAAGAAAGAGTACCCCTTACCTTTCATTAAAAAGGGGTAGCCTTGTCACAGTAGTGGATCCAGGGGAGGGGCCACCCTCCCCCCCCCAATTTTTAGCTCAACTGAGGCCTGAAGGGCCGAAAAAAGTTTGGGGGGTGACCGCCCCCCCCCCCCCCCCCCCCCCTTTATCTCAAGGTCTAGATCTGGCACTGTTTCATACCTACTTAAAAAAATTAAGTAGGAAAACAATTGCCATTTTAGATCGTTATTATAGCGTCCGAGGTCTTCACTATAACGGATCGTATCCTGCACCTCTTCACACTGCCACAAAGAATGTCTCAGAAACATATCGGATATGTAACGATTCACTTTCAAGATCGGCGCGGCGCAGTTTTGTAATTGCACCGTTAAAGAAACTGATCCAAAATAATCGTTCTTAAGAGTTTTCCGGTATGGTATAGACATACCTTAATAAATTAAAATGGTACAGCCAGATTGCGACATCCTCGCCCTTTTATATACCTGAAGCCTGAAAAAGGTACCGCTTTCGGGTGGAGACTGCCCGATCGCCCCCTTCCACAAACACACACCCTGATAAAGTCTTTCTAAGAATTAGGAGAAAAACATCTCGGAGAGACTAACAAATCTAATATCCAAATGGACAACTCCCTGGAGTGTAGCGTCCATATACGCACATACGCCCGTGCGTACTGGTGAAATCTGGCTTTTTTTTCTTGAAAGCATTTTTATCATTACATAATTAAATTGGGATGACTGATAAATTTTTCGAAATTATATTAGTGTATTTGTGTTATTAGTATAGGTAATAGCATGATTTGTAGTGATCTTTGGCATAAATACCACAAGTGATATTTCGAAATTGTTATACGTAATTTCAAATTTGAGACAATTTTGAAATATCACGAGTGGTATTTACGCCAAATATCACGTACAAATCATGCTATTATTTGTTTATACTACTACCCGCAAAAGGTTTGTAATTTTCACAGGTAGGTATTTCAAATTAAGCTGAAATACCACTGCTCTAAGCCAACCAGATTGCAGAAATTTCTCATGTAGTAGTGTAATTTCCGTTATTCTTTTAATATTCCATAAACGGACGGTAAGAAACGTTATAGTGGGGAAAGATTGAGCTCTCTTGCAATTCTGCACAAACACAAGCAAAAGGACGTTGATATTGAAGGCGTTGTTACATAGTTTGCCCGTCTGAAGGGTAGAAGTCCGCGCTTTGCTTGTAACCTCCTTGACGGCGTTACCGTTTTACCCTTTTTTCTTTCCGTGAACACTGTACCTTTCCGATAACACTAGATGTGGGTCAAATAAACAACTAACTACTGCATGTCCTGAGGAAAACACAAGAAATGGCATTTCAGAAACCCTAAATTTAACAATATTTCCGCGGGCGCATGCCCCCAGACCACCTTGGAGCGCTCTAACTTTTCTTCCAAGTGCGTACACCTTCAAAACCTTAAGCTACGCCACTGCTTAGTCTCTGATCCAAACTTGGAGAACTTTCGAAATCGTCAAGACAGCGGCAGTGAAAACGTCATTGATAGAGACCTTAAGATTGTAAGACGAGGACGACTGCGAATAGTGCTCGCTCGTAAACCGGCGTCATTTTCCCGGGAAAACGAGGTAGTCGTTGTCATAAGTGGTCATTCTACAACGAGTTTTAAGCGAGAGTGTCGTAGTGGCGGAAACAAGTTATCAAATGTTAGAAGTTGTAGCATTTTGCAATCGGGAGAGGTCTTAACCCCCTACAATAACGTTAACAGTGCTTTGTTGCATAAGCTCAGTGGACATGATGGGGAAAACATGCTCAAGTAGTTTTGTCCAGGATTGTACTAGAGCCTTTCTTTCAACTTCTCGATTTTAGAGCACTCTTGAAAGGAAACAACAAGGCAGTGCTCGCCGGGTGCGTTCTTTCAAACGTCATCGCAAATATCCCGGCAGTTCACTTTCTGGGGTTGAATTTGTCAGGGGCCACGTGCAACTTAAAGAGAAAGAAATTCACCGTGTCGTGCGGTGACGGGGAAGAAATGAATCAAGGAGTGCTGAACGAGCAGAGCTGTTGTTTTACTTACTGAACCCACGGTTCTTCCTTTTTGACGTTCGGAGTTCGCGTGTTGCCCTGGTCGTTTCATATTAAGCTCTCTGTTTTAAAAAAGCGGAACGTCCCAGAATACGCGCTTATGCAGAGAACCGAGAGAATTACGTTATCTTACTCTTTTAAATCGTTGAAGTGAACTTTCGATTTTTGGATATATGAAACGTTCCGAGTATGTCCCTTTCAATTCTTATACAACGAACACGTAAAAAACAAAAAAGTAAAACAGACTTAAGTTACTGCAAAACCATCAAAGCGGTTCTTTGACACGACTTAAAAATAAGTGTGTAAATCCCCTTTAAGTTCAATGGTTCAGTATGGTTGTATTTTCACGTGAATCCACTTCATTGCCTGTTCCAAGCGTTAGGCCAGAAGTGAGCAGGGAAAAATGAAGAGCGGAGTTCTCTCTCTGTTTTCCTTGTTTGATTTTAGAATTGCTCCGTCCCTCACTATACGAACGCCTCAAACGGGCTATCTTTTAAGGGCGGACGGATTTCACATCTCAAGAAAAGTGACAAAGCAAAGAAGAAAAGAAACATTGAACTGCTCTAAGCTTTCGCTTACCCCATAAAACACAGCAGACTCGCTGCAGCATAAGTCAGGTTTCCATCTTCCTTGTTAGTGACGGTGAAAACTCTCGTCTGACAGTACGGACAGACTACGTCTATGGGGACCTCGCCATAAACTGGAAAAGCCGGATAAACTGGTACAGGACTGTAGCCATTTAACCGGTTTGGCTGGTTTTCTGTCGGCGGGTGATACATTTTGGCTGAATCAAAATAAGCGTTATATTCCCCAAAGATAATTTCTTGCCCGAGTCTTCGATGCAAGAATTCGAAGTGACGTTGGTTTTAATGAATTCGGCATCATTGATACAATGGTGAATCAACACAGCTGGGAATATATTACTCAATGAAAATCGAAGTAGTCAATAATAAGGATAAATTTTGAGGCAAAGTTAAAGTTAAAAAAAGAAACCGTATTATGAGGAGATTCTCACAATCTGGAAATTTTTATCAAATCATCTTTTCTTGTCAAAATAAAAAATGGAAGTGAAAAGAAACGGCATTACAGAAATCCTAAATTGGGCTGTATTTTCTCCTCCTCGAATAAATTTTCAAAACAAAGGAGGAAGGGATGGAAGGCCAAAACAAAAAGAATTTTTTTTTATACTCGGAGTATGAAAAATTTGACTCAGACTGGTTTTTGAAGCAAAGGTTTTGTTTTACGCGAGGAGTTGAAACATTTTTGCAAGCGACTGTCCTATTGCAATCTGATAAATACCAATTTTTTTAAGTTAACGGTAAAGAAATTGAACACAAACTCTTCGCTTTCTACTTTCACTTTGAGTTTTTAGTCAGTAAAGAGGCAACCGAGGTAAAACTTTCAGTGGAGTTTCTTGTGTTTCCCTTGCATTGAATATGTCTAACTAAAACGAATTTAACATTTGTAGCTTTTTTAATACTAGTGCCGCGGTCTCAGAAAGAATTTTCGTCTAGCTATGGTCCTGGTGAAGTCTCCATGTTTTACCATCAAATGTAAATTACTGACGTGTTTGAGTTGTTGTTGATCAAACCAAACTTTTGTTTAATTAGCTGTAAGTGTTTGCTACATTATGATGAATTCATTAGCGCGGCAAGCGAACACATGTGCTCTTTTTAGTGGATGGTTACTTTTTATTCTGAGCAAAACACGTAATCTAATGTCTGAAACAAAGAAAATACAACAAGACACGAGATTACCTAGGTGCATTCTCGGTAGTTCAAAAAAACTTTCTGCAGGTTTTCAACTTCCAGCTTGACGTAATTTTGTCAAAGCAACACCTGTTGTACTGGATTTCTCCGAACTCCGCCACTGTAGGTTATATCAGACCAAGATATTCCAAGTAACATCAAAAGATGCGAGCTCATTTTGTTTTTGCTATCCTTGTTAACTTGGTTTTCACTGCCTACAGTTCACACGTCAAAGAACTTACTCTTTACAATTTTGACAAATTCGTTGACGGTGAGCGTTTCGTGTTCGTTTTTTTCTACGCGAGTTGGGAACAGCGATGCGTAGAAATTCTTGAACGTTATGAAGAAGTTGGCGACGCATATGCAGACCGCGATGATGTGCTCATTGCTAAAGTAAATGCGTACGAAGAAGTCAAACTGGGTACAAGATATTGGATCGATGAATACCCTTCCTTTCGGTATTTTATCAAAGGAAGTATCACAGAGGAAACGTAAGTATACAATTCTTGGCATTACCTATTATCAATCGAACAAAAACAAAGAATAATTTTAGTATTCAACTTTTCAAACACCCAAACATCTGTAGGAAGACAGTAGTATAGTATATGGCAGTATGAGCACATTTTCCATATTTTTGCTCTATATTTTGGGCCATAATTTCACAAATCATACATAACAGTATGATACCGGTTCAACTGTGTTGGTGTTATGTATGATTTGTGAAATTATGGCCCAAATTATAGAGCCAAAATATGGAAAATGTGCTCTTACCGCCATATACTATACTACTGAACACGGCCTTGGTGGCGGAATTCACGGAAACTCAAAAAAAGAACTGCTTTCATTTGAGAATTTGGTACACTTTAGGATTTCATGAAATCCACTGACTCATAAGTCTAAACCACCTTACACAGTAGACAGTACCACAGAAAAGTACCACTCAGTCACTTTCATTTGAATTGACACACTAAGTTTGGAAATACGGACTAAAAAGCTAAAACCACCCAGTATAGCATAATTTCATTTATTGTTTAGAAGTTAGAACTGCCAAGCTTAAAATAACCACATTTTCATCAAGTAATCAAGTCTTACTTGCATATGCTCCACAGTACTGCGTGCAGAGTAGCTTTCATTTGAATAGTTATACACAACTCAGGGTTGTATAATATTCATAGTCACCAAAATGAAAATCAACTCGTAAAACACAATGAACAGTATTTTACAGTCTTAAATGTTGTAATAGTAAGCCGGTTAAGACTTCTGCGTAAGACTTTTGGTACATTGTCAACAGTCGATATAGTCAAAGAGGCCTCATCGGCAACGGTATATTTATAACTGCATGCTTTCTCCATTTTGCAGTTATAAAGGCAGCAGCCATCCCCAAGATCTGATCCGTTTCATCCAAACTAAAGCCTTCCAACGCCTCAATCTTGGCATTTTCCTGACTCCAGTCATCGACCTTAGCTCATCAAACTTTGAACGCATCGTCAAAGACAGAGCACGAAGTATCATGGTCCTCTACTACAATGGCAACTGCGATCTCTGCAACAGTTTACAAGGCACTCTGTACAACGTAGGGGTAACCTTCCGGAACGAGCCAAAATGTCTGATCGGTCGACTGAATTGTGACGCAGATCCGCAGATCTGTATTGAACAAGGCATTCCGCACTATCCCAGGTTCAAAGTGTACTCACAGCACAACAAAGACGGCGTGGTGTACGAGCCCGGTACGAATCAGGAGAGCTTCAGCGAGACGAATATGACCAAATTTATGAACGCTTTGTGTGGGACGCAGAGGATTTTGCGAGGACGACTTAACGAAAAGGTGAGTTTGTGGCAGACAGGACCGAGTTGTTGGAAGCTTCGTCTTAACTTTAGAAACTCAACGAAAGGTACCTCAACGTTAAAATTATCGCGTTCAATTAGATGCCATTAGTGTGAAACTTCAACATTGTCTCCTTAACTCTCAGAACTTTACTTAAAGGGTTCTTAGCGTTGGCATAAAACAGACATGAATCGTCTATCCCCTCTTTGACATCTTAAATCCAGAGGAACCACGACGTAACGAGCCACTTTACTATAAACCTCTTAGTAAGAAAAGACGTCTTCATCCAGTCAAAATGAAATGCACAAACAACACACCAAAAAATGCCTGTTACGCAGGTTTATTTTAATTTTTTTATACCCCAGTTTTGGTAAACTATTTAAATTTTTTTTTGTGGTTCACTTTATCCTTTGTTTTTGGGTGTGATAAAGTACGATTAACGAGCTTGAAACAAAGGAAAATATAATTCAAACCAAGGTAAAACTGAACCACAACATATTCATTACTTCATCTTTATCCGCCAAGGGTTTTTCAACGAACCGACTAAATGACCACCTTCCAGTGGCTAGTCTGCGAACGAAAACGTATTTCCGGTCAGCCAAAAATTACTTAAGTTTCGGGTGGAGGGAAGCGACGACCGGAAATAGGTGCGCGTTCGCAGGCTACCCATCGGCCGGTTGGCTAAACTAGTCAGAGCGCAGAAAGCGCTGCATCGATATCATAGAGGTGGAGATTTTGAATAGAGTACAAGCCTGAATTTTCTTAGACTTTCTTTTGGTAATTGAAAAGGTTGCGTATATAACTGGGTTGATCTTCTTTACATTCAGCAGTAGGGAAAGTGCTAGGAAAGATCGAAGCGACTCTGCTAGCAGGGTAGGAAAGTGAATTCATATTTTGTATTCTTTTTTATCAGGCGGGTCTCTTGGATGACTTCAACGACCTAGCGGTCCAGTTTATGACAGAACACAGAAGACGCCGAGAAATATTGGTGGCAGCAAAACACAAAGCTTTAGCACAAGCTGAATTCCAGACGGAAGCCAATTTTTATGTTTCTGTGATGGTTCGAATTGCAGAGCATGGCGCTGGAATAGTTAAGGAGGAAATTGATCGATTGGAACGCTTAATCGCCGGTCCATTGCACGCTAATAAGGCAGACGAACTTGAAAAGCGAAAAAATATCCTGAAGCAGTTCCAGGTCTTGCATTACGAGAGAGATGAATTATAACCTGCTCGTGTCTACAGTAATTTTCGAAACTGAGTTTTCCATCTTTGTAATTCAGTTGACAAATTTTTCAGTTTAAGCATGTTTCTTTTATTTGGTTTTCTATCTTTTCTTTCTTTTTTTAGTAAAGATTTACCCTCAAATATATTTGTCCTACGATTCCGCTATCATTTTAATTTAAAGTTTCAGTTAAGACTTGCCAATTCTTATAAGTGACGATTAATTTCTGGGTATGTTAAGTAAAAAGTCGCTGATGATAAGAGAACCAAAGTTGGAAGCAGTTTATGAAGCATACGTTGAAACAAACACAGCAGCAAGGTTACACTGTGTTATAGCTTGGTCATTTTTGTATTGTCTTTAAATCACATTTAGCTATACAGATGGTGCTTCAGCTTTAACAGCTCCTTTCCAAATAAAAACTTAACTTCAAGGACTGGTGCAGTTTTCTTTTTGTTTACAAAGATCATATTTCCTTCTTTCCCCTGTGTCCACTCTTTCCGTAAAAGTGTAGGTAGAGTGTAGCTAACATTCCCTGTTAACTGCAAAAACCTTTGGCCTCTAACAAAGCATCATAAAAAAAGATAGCCTTGCTAGCGAAAGTAAATGAAAAAGCTCTGTTCAGCCACTTATTGGTCGTTTGAGTTTGCCTTCCCTTATCCCTTCGGTGCATTTGTTCGGGTCACGTTGCCCAGCGATGAATTGACGGATTCTTCAACCGAAATTCATGACCATGAAGCTTAAGACCTGTGGGAAAACGCCATGCAAGCGACTTCAAGATTAACTGAAAAATATCTCCTTTGTCAGCATGTATATTAACTCTCTTCATGGAATGAGTAGCTTCAGCACGACGGACAATCTCAATCACGCCCCAAAACGATAAACTTTGTGTCAAGTTCATATGTGTCTTTTTAATCAACGTTTTTAGGTCTATTTCGCCCTAGGAATTATTCAGTACCTCTAAGCCACAACGATTCCGTATCGATTTCACGAGCGTGGTCTGATAAACGTATCCAGGAATACAAGAATACCCCCAATATTTCTCTGTTTTAAATAGTCCATGTAAGCACGTCTTGATCGGCCCTGCAAAAGAGAAAACAAGAAGAAACGTCTGTCTGTTTTGATAGTAGCACTGACAAGGGCCACGTTAGGCAGAATACCTGGTAGAAATCGCCCTTCCATTTTTTAACCTCTTTTATGAGGGCCAAGAAAGTCATTGAGCGATTGTCGTGTAAAGTTTACGAATGAAGACAACAAACGAACAAAGAATTCAGGTGCCAATTTGATTGGTTTAGCGAAGTCAGACGCGTCAAGTTTTTAGTCTGTTTACGCTCAAGGAATCTGTTTTTACCAGATAAGGAAAAAATCCTAAAGTTCGTTTTCAAGGTAAAAGTTTATCATTAAAATGATCTTGCGGGCAAGTCCTCACCTTAATTAAACTTGGAGTGAGCTTCATGCCTTCAGACTGAGTCTTGAAATTTGAAAAGAAAATATTAAGTCAGATTCGGATTGTAAACCCGATGCGAACGCTTTGAAAGGGTTTATTACTAAACAAGTTAGGGAACTGTGACTGGAGAAAGCAGAATTTCGTATTGATGTGTTTAACTTGACAACTCGTGAAGAAGCAATCAGTCCCTCACCTGATGAAGAAATTTCCAAGCTTCTCCCACCAAAGATATGTGGTGATGAATTGAAAACAACTCGTTCATGTGGCGCACAGCAAGAGAGTCAGTCACTGAACTTAAAAAGAAAAGAAAACGAAATGAAAGTAGCTTGGATTTCGTGAGTTCTTATTCTAAAAGAAACTTAGATTCTTTCTATGCCCCACGCTCTTGTTTCTCTCTAAAAGTTCACGGTAAACCAAGCGGCTGTTTTCTTAAATTTGCCCCCAAACGACGGTTGCAAAGTGAATACACACTGCTATCAGGAAGAGGCAGGACTTCACATACCGCTGTTCTTCTCTCCTTCTCAGTACTTGCGTCTCAACGATTTTAACTTCCCTCATCGTTTTGAGCATTTTCATTTTTTTATTCGTAAAGCAAGCGCGGGTGCTAAAGCACTGTATTTACTCTTACTCTAATAAGCACCGAGGCGCTTGTGATATTTTTTACGCTTCAAGTGCAGCGTTTATTCGAAGGTGGCATTTATTTGAAAGTTGAACGCGACAAAGAAATGTAGTCTTTCGATATTGATTATATCAGGGCCGCGGCGCTTATTCGGGGGCGGCGCCTTTTAATTTTTTCCCTGAATGCAACGCTTATTTGAGTAAATACGGTACCTCTATGATGCAGCTGCAGTCAAAGAAAGCATTACTTCCGTTGCTTAGCAGATCTTCGACTTACTACCTATCTCCTGGTTATATCTAAGCGTGTACACGTGACAAAAAGGATGCAAACATGACATGTTTTGCCGCCAAACATTCGAAGTTTGGGATGGCGTTAGACGAAAGTTCACATGCAAAGTAGGCGGCTGTTTGTCGACTAGATTTGCTTTTTCTCCGTTGAGAAGAATCAGTCTGGACTTATAAACTCCAAAGAATAATTCTTAAAAGCAAGTGCGTTGTTTCTAATATTCCTGAAAGTTGAGAAAAATAAAAGATGATCGGAACGCGATGCTCAAAAACATATAAACAACTTAAACCTTTGGCGCAACAGTTTGCTTTAACAGCCCTCAAACTTCCAATGTTTGGCGACCAAACATGTCATGTCTAGCACTCTATTAGAAGATGTTTTCTTGTCTCATGTCCACGCTTAAATGCAATCGATGGTATATCACCAACCTTGGAATGCTGAAACAAAATGATTTCTCTCTATCTATGAAAGCTTTATTTCGCCACAGACTATCGCAAATATCCAAAATGTACTGATTGAATCTCTGTATACTTTGAAATCCATCAGGAAATGCCAGCGGAGTGCTCTGTTGACAAAAAACAAACCCGAGGAAGATGTTATATCTGTCATGTCGTGACAAGCGTAGGGCAAAGGAATAAGATCAATATGTCCGAATGCTCAGTGGGAACCCAATCACCAATCCAATTCAGACACCAGACAGGCGCTTTGACCACTGAGCTATTGTCGGTTGTAGACAGTATATACACAGTGCGGACCTACATACCGTGTGGCGTGAAATTTTTGCGGGAGTTTAATTTTGCCGATCGCCGTTTTTTTTTTTTTAAGATTGCAAAATATAGGTTTTCCTGCTGCGGATAAATTTTTGCAGTTTTCAGAAACTGGATCTTGTATCGTTGATTTTTCAAAACTCCTTCTCTGCCCCGTGACCACATTCGCAGGACCAGTGTTGGTAAGGCTGCCTCATACAATTACGGTAAAATTTCTTCTTATGGCACTTGTCTTAGCCAACGACAAGAAACCAGGCAAAATCTTGACTGCAAATCTGTGCATTGCCCCTTTCCCTTTGCCCATAGAAACGTACCTGAGATTCTCCTTGCGATATTTTGAGCGATTCAAACTCCTTCTTGTAACTGAAAGCAATAGATCGATAAGACTTTGGAATTAGTTTAAATTACTTTGACGCTTTGGTCAATCCCACAAAAACCGGGCCTGGGGCTGGGGAGCACCGACAACTATGACGTCGACGGCGAAAATGTCGCTAAAAAATGAATTTGCGTCCTTTCAAACTTAATCGCGTCTATTTGGAACCCTCAATTTGTCAAAAGTAGGCAATTTTTCCTGAAGTTGAATTCTTAAGGATTTTATCCAGTTTAAAAAAGAGAAAGGAAAGTTCGTCGTCGTATGTTCACTTCCTCCATAAAACGATGCATTAGGAGGTTTCACGTCGTGGTCGTGCAGTGGACGTCAAAAAAATGTACTAAAAAGCGTGATGCACGCGCAGAGCTGTTGTTTTGATCGTCGTCGTTGTCGTCCTGGTTACTTCAGCTCATGAAACGATGTTGGTTAAAGCCTCATGGCGATTACTTAAATCCAATCATTTTGTCCAAAGGTATGTAGGCGAATTTTTCTGGAGTTTCATTATTAGGGGACGCGTCCAAGTTTAAAACGAGAAAGGAAAACTCATAACCGTGTGT
This sequence comes from Porites lutea, assembly GCF_958299795.1. NCBI lineage: Eukaryota > Metazoa > Cnidaria > Anthozoa > Scleractinia > Poritidae > Porites > Porites lutea. The sequence goes on from NC_133210.1 coordinate 5,958,479, forward strand.
TCACGTCCTCAACGAGACGTCCCATTTCATTTGCATTTCACGTTGTTAGAGCGATTTTCGTATCACCTCAAAATCAAAACTCGCCAACAAAACAGAAACAACAAACGAACGGAAAGAGAGCGACTTGGTTGGTTTATTGAAACGAGCGTGGCTTTTGGTTGGTTAAGCGAACGCTCGGGTGAAAAAAAAACTTCGTGCCCGAGAACTTTCTAGAAATCAACCGATACTTCGCTTTGACGTCATACTTCAACACGACTGGCCAATCGAACAATGCCTTCTCCATATAAGGGTTTTCTTCGGCGGGAAAACGAAGAGTCCATGTTTTGATCTTTTCATCCATCGGCTGAAAAAAACAACTAACGAACACTTACCGAAACCATTTTTCAAGGTCATACGAAAATCACTCTATCGTACTTAATTTGAGGCTACGTTTACACCGCACCGCACCGGACCGGTTGAAAATTTGTGCATTTAGTTTTTCCGTTCACACGGAACAACATTAACCTTAAGAAAATGTAGACGCTCAGCCGTATACAGGTCCGTGTGAATTGAGCGAAAATATTGAACGGCCCTGGGTGATCGAATTGTCCGGTCTCATTTTTTTAGCCTGAATCGACAGGCCCCTCGCCTTTTTTCCTCAGTTAAGTACTTACTTGACAATGATATGACATAATCTTGAGACTGCCATAGAATTATTTGAAAACAGCATTCTGTAGATGATTCCTGACGAAGGAATCAGGACAAAAGGAAGAGAAAACTGCCTGTGGGAAGTTGACACCTGAAAAATCGAAAAACAAAGACAAATATACAAAAGGGCAACAAACTAATCTTTAATCAAGGTGCGTTTTAGACTAAAGGGGTTTCAGAACGGCCTTGTAATCCCATTTAAAAAGATTCATTTAAGTCAACTTATTTGGAGTTTGGGGGAAGTTTGGAGAGTACTCGACAAGCTAAAATCAAGAGAGGATCTTTATCCTCTCTTGCTAAAATTGAGCTTGGCTATGCACCCAATGCAATGCATCTGGCAATGCCAGCCAGATTAATATTCTTTTGTTTGAATTAAAATAAGCCTAACTAGCCTCGTTCTCCAGTATAAAATTCAAAAGAATACCTTATCTCAAGCGAGGCTAGTTGGGCTAATTTTAATTTAAACAAAAGAATATTAATCTGGGAGCCATTTTTGCATTGGGTGTATGCCTCGAGCAACTCTCACGCCGCTTCTCTCGTACTTTCCAAACTTCCCCAGTGCATCCACAACTCGACATACGCACGCTCAACCTCGTTCCCAGCTTCTCTTTCCTAGGGACGGGTAGGAGAGAACCCTGGAAACGAGGTTGACACACGCTATGTAACGCTAGGTGTGAACAAGTGGTATGAATCAATTCCCCAGTTCAGAAACCCCAAGGGAGAATGGGTATGAGCTTTGGGCGCAGTGATTTCTGGGATCGTTTGGGTGTACTCTGGTTGGTCGATGGTATTCAAGGCAACCATTAACCAATCATAAGTAACGCTTGTCCACCCACAATATCCCAGAAATCGTTGCGCCTAAAGCTTGTACCTATTCCCCTTTGTTTCTGAAATGGGAAATTCCTCATTAGCAACAGGGGGCGCTTTCCATTCAACAAAAATCCGGCTTTGAAATTTCGGAAATTTTACAAGCCCAATGGACCGGTACATTCCGGTTGCATAGACCCGACCCAAGCCACCGCGCGTTTGGGTATTGTTCTTGTAAGCAGGATACAAAAGAGCGGTACTGGGGACAACAATTTTGTCAAATGGAAAGGGACATTTCGGTCCGACCGACCGAAATAACCAGACCGGTCAAAGTTGACCATGTTCAAAGCTGGTCCCGAATATTCCGGTCGGACCAAAAAAATGGTCCGTTCCATTTGATGTACCAACCGAAATTTCCAAAATTTTGGGTTGAATGGAAAGCGCCAGGAGTGTTCCAACTCACCAGCTCAAAAAAATTCAGAATCCAGTGTTGTAAAAGGGCGTGGTCTCCTTCAACCTGTAAAACAAACAGACAAAACACTTAACACTGTTCCAATCTCTAACTCGAGGGTTAATCGTTTACGATAAATCGAAGGAAAGCGGAACAAAAACGAAACCTAAATTGTTTCTTAATCACTTTTTGACCAGGTGTCGCTCTTACAAAACCGCTGGATTCGGAGACAATTCGATTTCCTTTTTCACAAATCACACGTTTTCCAGTGTTTTTCATCCATAGTAGGTTTTTCTGGAGGTACCATTTCCCGAAAAAAGCCAGGTTCCGCTATTTTGTTGTTGTTGTTGTTGTTTTCGTTAACTTTTTCCGCCGTCGCACTCAAGTTGTGTCGTCTTTTTGTGCCTCTCTTCACGGCTACTGCACATTTTCACAGAAAACTTACAGTTGCGCATGTGACCTTGTTTTGCATGCCTTAATTTGCACTGGAAAAACAACTTGATGGCTGCTTCACAAGGCTGCTACGTGCTGATCTGAACATAAGCTTGAGAGATCATATATCTAACAAAGCGCTTAACGGAGATCTGCCCCCAATTTCAACAAGTCTCCAGATACGTCGGCTGAAGTTTATTGCCCACTGTTGAAGAAGGAAGAATGAGACTGTTTCCCAACCACTTCTTTGGGATTCAAAACGCGGCAGTCGCTCAAGAGAGCGCCCAGCAACAATATTTATTGACCAACTAGAGAGTGACACTGGTCTTTCGAGGCAGGATCTTGCATCTGTCATGGCCAACAGACGGAGTTGGGACAGACTTATAAAATCACTGCGGGTGCGCCCGAAATAGAAGGATAGATTAGTTACGTTAAGAGAGAATAATGACACGAAGTAGGAATCTTAGTGCGTTGGCCGGGATATGTGAATTTCACTTCAGTTATATTAAGGGCTTGTAATTAAACAGAAGTCTAATTCCTGGGACATCCCGGCGCAAATCATAATTGCTTGTTTGAAACGTCATCACTAGTCTCCGTGCGACTACCCCAAAGCCAAAAATGCAGAATGTTGTACTAGCGACTGTTGAATTAACTCTTGACAACACTGGATTAAGTTTGCGGACCTCTCCGGAAACCACCTTGCCATTAATTCAAGCGTTTAGTTGGTCTAAAATTAACTTTGGAGAAAGTTCACATATCCCAAGGGCTAGACTGAGCGTTTCCCTTTCTGTCGCATTATTCTCTTTCAGTTATGTTTTATACCTGAAGCGCTACAACGCAGATCCTGTCCACAAAGTGAATAAAGTCATAGATTGTCTTGAGTGGATCAAACGACTCTACTTCATCTTCAACAAATAACGATACGCTGTAGTAAAGATCAGAAACTAACGTTAGATGTTCTTCTGTTAGTACCAACTTAAATTAGTGATAAACTGGACATTTTGGGTAAAATGGAGACGTCAAAACTAAATGCAGATTCAGTAAAAACCAAAATATACATTTTGTGGTTTCATTTTGTCCTTGACTATTTACACTTTTTTTCCCCTTTATTGCAAACTCATCATCATACATTTACCATACCCCAAAACAGAGGAAAATACAATTTAAACCAGAGTCGAAATTGAACGATGACACATACATACAGATAGGCACTAAAAAAGGTTTTTAAAAGAGTTTTGTCAACGACATTTTTGAACTAATAGAATTTGAGTTTATTTCAATTTTCCTTGTTTTAATAACACTGAACAACTCCCAGACGAAAAAAATACATTATATAGATCTAGCTGGATTTTTTAGAACGCTACTACCAAGTAGTTGTTTTATAATTTTATAAAAACTGAGAGGGCGACCATTGCATTTTTTCTCTTCGCCTTCCTTTTTTTCTCCCCGCTATGTCTATTTTTCCTCTGCTTTTCCTTTCTTGGAGTAGTTTTTCGGGCTTATCGGATGCAAGAAACTTGCCTTTTTGGCTTTTTGTCAGTCAAACGGCTACAATTTCGGCAGGTATGTTTTCAAAAATCAGGCTAGACATACAACAGATACCAGTCTCCCCCGTCCCTTAACTAATCCCCAGTCGCCTTGTTTGTCAGGTGAGCGCATGGACGGGGGCGAAATTTCGCCTTCCCCATCCCTCTCTCTCTCGAATGCGTGTCTGATAAATGATTCTTACCTAGTTAAGTCACGTGCTCTCTTAGATTGCTCCTCCTGAAGTAATTCCTGTTGCCGTGGTAACTCAACAGCCAGGAAATTTCTCAGCAGCTCAGTGAAGCAGTACAACACTTGACACTACATCAGTATTAATCAAAAAACGTATGAATAACAACAACTATAATAATATTCAAAAGTAGGTTGAGTTTGATCGTCCGGGTGAACGTAGTCCTGAATAGGACTGTTGTTGTTGACAGTGACTGACGTTTCGACAACCTGTGCGGTAGTCATCTTCAGAGTCAAAGTGAGTTGTATCACGTCAGTTGATGGTATTATACTCGGGTTATTGAATTGATCTGATTGGTCAATTACGTCGCGATGTTATTGGTCGTCTGTCAGTTAAGCCGTGATGTTATTGGCTATGAAGACTCGTAATCAGTTATTGGTGCGTTTCGATCCATCTATTGTCACAGTTAAACAGTCGTCTATTGTTACTCAAATTGTCAGTTCTCTAGTCGTTCTCTCGTGGTTAGTTCTGCTTGATCTCGTCAATAAGTCGTTTGTACGGCGCTGGTAACTGTTCAACCTACTTTTGAAATGACTCCTGGGTTCAAACCTTTCACAGTTATAATAATATTCATAGCAACAATAAATATAAAAAAAATGACTCAGTATGTTTACATCATTGATCACTCAAACTGCATGGGAAGTAAAATGCCTCTTTGCGTCTTAGTTTTATTTTGATTTGTTGGAAAAGTTGTATATATAGCATTTTGACGCGGACATGCTTCGCTTAAGACTTAGGCAGCCACATATCAAGCACAGTCCTCAAATCAAACGGTCACGACGAATGATGTCAGTGGTTTTGAAAAGTTTTCTTGGCAGTTGCTTGATTAGTAAAAACACAGTTCCAGAAAGCGTTCTATCGTAACCCACTAAACACACGTTACTACTGTAGAAAGTGAAATGACAAAACTCAGTTAGCGTCAGTTGACTATGAGATTAAACTGTAAAACGCACATAAATTATTACCCCCGGTTAACATTTTCCCGAAAGAAAAAAAGACAAGTACTGACTAACCTTCACATAAACTTGAGAGGAGAAGAAAAGCTTTCTAAGAGGCTCAAGAACCAAGTCGTTCAAACCTGCAAATGGCAAGCACGTTCATGAAACGTTTATAATTTTCCATCGGAGCTTCCAACCAGTGGTTGGAGCTTAAAGGAGCTGTGTCACGAAATTCAGCTAAATTAGGAAATTACAAAATGCGCGTTCAATTAACAGAAACATAAAAATAACCGCTTAAAACTTTAAAGCAAGGTTAAAATAACAGAACAGAAACAACAGATGCCACGGATGGGCAAAACAGGAGAAGATTGAGACGGATTGAAACTAGGGTTTTTGAAAACTGTTCAGCCTCACAGTTTTTCAAAGTTGATCCCTGCTGCTTGCAGCTTTAAAAATAATGATCAGGAGACATATTTGTTTGTCTCAGATCTCTGATTTTGTCATTTACATGTAATTTCTTTGCTTACTTTAAGTTCCATAGTGATTGAAGGCAAGTAATTGGCAAAATTAAACAAAATGCACTGAACTGCCATGATACAGCCCCTTTAAGTTAGCCTGCGAAAACAGCGGTTTCTCCTCGTTATTCCTCGTGAAACGTCCTCAGCGGCGAAGAGCGAGGAGAAACGGCTGTTTTCGCAGGCTAAGATTAAGTTAACTCGTTTTCTATAATTCAGCTTTAAAAAAGGCAATGCAAGAAATTCCGTGAGGGTGATAATGTCGGCCCCCGTCCTTTTTTTGGTCACATGGACTTCGTCACAAATAGAAACGAAAAGGGACAAAAACGCCAATGTGCCTGAAAATGGATGAAGAGATCAAGCTATTTTGGTTTCTCAGTTATTTCTTACAACGGTTTTAAACAATTTGGAAAGAAGTAATGGTACTGTCACATCAGAGGCGGATGACGTGCTGTACAAAACCGAAAAGAAAGAAAATTGGCGATCAACTGCAAAGACTATAACTCACGCTGAAAAGGCCACAGGCTAAGACGAGTAACAAGTTGGAGCACCAGTGGCCTAAAGTCCGAACCATTCCAGGTATAAAGATAACGAACCAGGAATGCTTCAACGGCCGGGATAGACTCCTAGAGAAACGAAAAAAGTGTACGTACTGCAAAGTTAGAGACATAAACTACCGGCAGGAGTAAATAGACTCTTATCTCCACATTTTAACGGATTCACAAATATATCTACTGACGGCATATTCCATATGTGCTTGGAAATAGCATACCGTAAAATTCCGAAAATAAGCCCCTCCATGTATAAGCCCCTCCAAATATAAGCCCCCCAAACCGGTAACGCAAAAAACCCTCCGTTAAATCGCCCCTTCAAATATAAGCCCCCCGGGGGCTTGTACTTGGAAAATTGCCCTCAAATACAAAGTTTAACAAAGCAAAAACGGTAAACTTACTTCCAACTATACGGCTAGCCCAATCGATTTTGAAACGCAAATTTCCCTCCGTAGATAAGCCCCTCCGAATATAAGCCCCTCAAAAAGGGCCTTTGAAAAATATAGGCCCCGGGGCTTATTTTCGGAATTTTACGGTATATAGCTTCCGTCAATCTCAAACATGCAAGGTTGCCATAGCTAGAGGTTTCTGAAATTCCCTGACTTTTTCCTGACAAATATAAAATTTCCCTGACCAACTGAATTAACAGTTTCACAAATTAGTCCTGATGATGGCCTCCATCCTGCCCTCACACAGCCATCCTCTCCACCCATTTATTTATGCTTTCAGCAAGTCAGGTGCAGTGTACATGAATTGATAGTTCCTTAAGATATCGTGCAAATGGGATTGATTTTCTTGAAAACCCAACATTATCTCAACGTTCAATTTCACGAACAATATTCTAATAATACAACATGACTCTTGCCCGTAAAATGTACGGAAGAATTTTAAATGTTAGAAAACAATAAAAGTAGAAGGGAAAATAATCAATATGTCCTCTTAAAATTTCACTTTTCCCTGACTTCTTTCAAATACTTAAATTTTCCCTGACTCCCTTAATTCCTTGACCTTGGCTAGAAGAATTTTTTTTCCTAACCATTTCCTGACCCGTGGCAACCATGTCAAAACTCTATGGCCCGCATGGCAGGCACCGGTTAGATAATTTGGTTAGGTTTTATAGGGCGAGAGAGTGAAACACGCGAAGGGGAGAAGGGTCTACTCTCCTTCAGTTTCTGCCCTTGGGCGCCCGCTCATAGCCGAAAATTTCCCTTTACCCTTAGAACCGGGGCCTGCTACGCAGGCAACACTCTAGTGCTGGAAGACACAGTCGCTTTGCGTAGTGTCTGTTTGGGGATGTATTCAGCGCATATTAAATTGGTAAGTACAGATGTACCTGAACTCTAATTCGAGTGGCAAATCACTCACGCCGAACAGTACACGAAAAAAGCCCCTTGCGTCTCAGCCGCTCGCACGCGCTCTCGCAGTCAAGTAAACTGCGAGAGCGCGCGCGAGTGATTTCTCACAGTAGGGACTTTACGCTTAAGGACGACACGACGGCAACGAGAACGTCAAAAACAACAACAGGTTCAGTAAGCAAAACAACAACTTTGCAGGTGCATCTCATTTTTTTTGTACATTTCTTTGCCGTTTTTGCACGACTACGACGTGAAATTGCCTAATTTTAATTACTGTTTAGGAAGGAAGTAAACAAGCGACGACGAAATCTTATTCTCTTTCTAAACTTGAATACGGTTCGTAGAAATTCAACTCCGGGAGGGTTCGCCTACATTTGACAAAGTAAGTGAGTTGGAGTAATCGTACTAAAGAACGAAAGAACGAAAATTCAAATTGGAGGGGCGTTTTCGCTGCCGTCGCGTTGTCGGATCGTAGTAACAGAATGGGAACGTCAGTTGTTTAGTCTTTTTCGCGCGCTTTCCCGTCGTCAACTGACGTTTCCTTCCTGTTGCTAAATCAGCCTATTATCCCCGAAAGACGCAGGCTATACGCTTTTCAAATAAAGCACCATTTCCCCCTTTGGTTAGACTGCAAAATAGTTCCTTTCTTTTTTAAAACGTCAATACGCATTAAAAGACGGGCGTAAACAGTTCACTCCAAAATAACTTACTTGAAGGAAACAAGTAAACTGCTTCAACTTTTGCAACAACACAAGGCTGTTTGGATCCACTGACTCAGATGACGGTCCACTCAGAAAGTCTAGTACATAAATAAAAAAAACCCACGGCAAATTAGAGCGTTCCGAAGAGCAGTAGGCCCGGATACGATCTTACTACAAAGGGAGCTTATCGTAAGTCAGAATCCGGCAGCCAGAGCAGTCCAGCTGTAAAACGAATTCCACTCAGTTCAGGGCTGTCCAACTAGACCAGGCTATTCCTAATTATTAAAAACTGAATCACTGGATAATGGAATTTCATTTATCAAATGACCTGTCCGATCGGCCTTTTTCTGATTTTTGGTAGATGCGGCTAAAGCATTTTATACAGGTTTGATCAGCCAATACGTAAACCAAGAAAAGAAGATAGAGCGGTTTTCATTTGAGTGTCGAAAAGTAATTGGTTTTGCACTTTCTACACGATGCGATTGGCTTAAAAGATTCGCGCCACCTTTTCATCCAATCAGAAGTAAAACCAAAGCCAATTGTGACGCGCTCGCATGCATTTTCCCGCGCTTTGCGTCAGCCACATGTAATTACTTCGAGTTTTGATTGGTTCAATGTATTGTCTGTGTCCTATGTGATTGGCCAGAGTAATTACTTTGGTTTTGGTTTTACGACACTCAAACGAAAACCACTCTATTGACCACGGAAAAGCATCCACAGCAAGGAGAATGTTTAATAACCGCAGAATGAATTCATACTAAGTCCACCTTGATTGAGGTTTTAAGAAACTTCGAGACACACACCTATCCCAAATTGAAGAGACTGTCGAAATGAGCAACCTCAGCTCTTTGTTTTGCCGGGCACATAACAAATTTGAGTGAAAGAGAGATTACCTTCATATAAAGAATGATTGAGCCAAAAGTTCAGTCTTTGAAGCATAACAAAATCTGGGTTTGAGGTAAGGACATGCTGTAAAAACGGCGAATTCAGGACACAGGCGACTTGACTTGGAAACTGTGAAAAACCATGGAGAAACCGGATATCTAATTCAGTCGGGTCGAAAAAGAATAAAACCAGCCTTTCAAAACCAGTCCTCTTCTAAAATATGGTCATATCAAGGAGTAAGACGCACCTCAATGCTGTCAATATTTCCTAGAAGATCGTTAAAAGAAGAAAGCTGTTCAACAGAGATTTTCTTTTCAGATATGGAGGTGGTTTGTACTACAGGAATGCTGCTACTTCTCAGTTTCCTTCTCTTGGCTGCCTGCAAGTACAACAGCGTCACTCACAAAGGGTAGTTACTACAGCAGCAGCCCATAACTCGCTACAATTAGGAGCCGTTAACATACCGTGAAGTTCCGAAAGTAACGACCCTCGTTACTTTCGGATTTAGCACCCTTGTGCTTTCGCTACTTTCGGAGGCTCGTTACTTTCGGATAGCTAAAACGTGTACTCCACATGGGCACTTCTAAAAATAAATTCGCAAAAAGTGTGAAAGGAATACTTTTTTGAAAAAAGGTAATGTATATCCTGTACCTTTAGGGTTATGAATACGAATGTGACATAATCATTTATATTGATAAATCTCGGATCAGTGTGGCGTTTAATTCGTTCAGGATTTGAGGTCTCTACTTTCGGAGGGTCGTTATTTTCGGGGGGATCGCTACTTTCGGGATTTGCTAACAACTGTGACATTTTATGGCTACTTTCGGAGCTTCGCTACTTTCGAGGGGTCGTTACTTTCGGAACTTTGCAGTGGACGTTTAATAGTCCGGGGAATTTTTGGACTGAAGCAAACTGATGCCTTTTCATATATTTTACGCTATGTGTAGAACAAGGGGGGGATCTAGGGGGAGGGTGCAGGGGGTGCGCACCCCCCCCCCCCTCAGATGACCTGCGGTTTTCTAATACAACTGATATTCTGCAAAAAGCTAAACTATGTGGTTTATTGGTGTTGAAGTAGAGCAAGAGACGAGTGCATCCCCTCCTAATAAAAATTCTGGATCCACCCCTGAGAACGGCACTTGTGACATTATTAAAGAGAAAGCGGAACCAATTAAAGAAATGAGGGTAAATTGTGATCTTTTAAACTCTGCTCTTAACTACTAGTAAATTGTACATTTTACATTGTGACCTTTTAAACTTTATCCTAAATCACCCCCTATATTTTAACAATACCAAAAATTATGGTTAGTTTGCTGATATTGTATACACGTTTGTGAACACAACTGGAATCTTTTTCAATACACACTTTCAATGTCAGCTGATCGGAAAAACTTCCAGTACTGTATAGTCAGCACTCCTCTTAAGAATTGTTGAGTGATAGCTATGTTACAGGTTAAAATTTTATTTCGGATCAGTAAAATTTTTCAACCTAGATTGATTCTCACTTTTCTTTGCCTCCTCACCCTAATTCATGAATAATCAGGGCTAGGAGACAAAGGAGATAGAGAATCAACCTAGGTTGAAAAATTTGAACCTGAATTCAATTTTGACCCGTAACAGATGTGGACAAGAGCGCATGCGGTCACTGAATGAATAAGTAAATAAACGGATAGAAGGAAGGATTTAGTACTTATTCTTGTCGGGGAAAACGTATAACAAAGTAATAAATTATGAATAACAGTATATCTTAAAAAATAATTACCACTGAATAGTATAAGAATAAGAACTGGCAATGTTAGGAGCTGATTACCTGCTCAGAAACTATTTTCTTACCGGAGCTTTGTCTGGTTTTTCAGCTCTAAGGAAGTAGCTATCCAATGAAGTTTGATGATTATATTTGCTCTGGCAAAAAAATAAGCATAGACAATAGTGTTGAAACAAAATGACCGGAAGAGGATCATGTGAACTGAGACAAGGTCTTCATTGATGACAAAGTGTTAAATTAGGGTTTTCATTAAGAATTCTAGTGGCAAGAGAAAGGTGTAACGTTGCAGGAGAATATTTTTAAAGAGGCTCCACGTCTGAGTAACAAATGGTCATAGGCTATTGACCATTAGCCGGACAATTCTGCGTGATAAACGGAGAATTCTCCGATCTCTAATGCCTAAATGAACGCCGTGTTAAATAAAGCAAAAAGAGATCTTAGCAGTATTCAGCTTGGTGCTATACCTGGGGAACCTGGATATTAGGTGCTTAAAAACAAGAGGGAAGGGACCCCTAGCATTCCTGAAAACTTTCTTTACTGCTTCATTCCGAGATACCTGATTAACTTCCCTCCCTAACCCTTTTGAAAAATAGCCACACAGACTACCTCTTCCAGACTAAGCTAGGCTAATGCTCTACTGACCAAGAATGTAGCTAACTACTTTGGGGGAGGGTTAACCTGGGGACTATGGTGCAACTTTTCTCTGAAAGTTTTGTTTTACTTTATAAAAAAATTCACTTAAAATTAGATGCTCCTAGTGCATTATCAAATTTTACCCTGTCCCCACAAACGTTAATTCAGTGACAGAGGAAGTAAAGAGATCGTCTCAGTTTTCTGCTCCCTCCTTTTCCAATTTTCTTTTATCCATCCACCATCTGAATTCCACAAATGCATCAATTACATGTACCTGAACTTTCTTTACTGCTTCTTTCCAAGATGAATCTGATTGCTTGAACCACAATTTCTGTGAAAGCAAAAAGTTTAAAAATACTTGGTTGGCAAAAAAGAAATCCAACCAAAGTCGTAATAGTGTTGACCAATTTAAGTTCCCTCCCCTTAGTGTGACAAATCCTGTTCAAACATGCTCTGAGACTGATTCTGATTATATATAACTCACTACTGAATAGGTTAACAGTCTCTAGAATTTACTTTGATGTAACAAATCAAGCAAACAAGTGGAAGAAATCATTGCTTAACTAATTAACTAGCAGATAAATTTGATAATAAATAAATAAGTATACTTGATAAATATTTAATAAACATCTCTTTATTGACCCAGAAGTCAACAAAACCTAAATCAAATCAACACATGTAACCTCACTGAATAACACTAACTTAGGGATAGGGTTACAGGGGCTTGTCCACTCCATATTTAAACCCTGCACAAACACATCCATAGTAGTCAGTAAAAATACCTTTGAATTAATTTACAGAAAGTTCTCTTGGTTCTAAACTTTCCATACTCCTAACTTAAATCTACATATTAATAGTAATACTAACACCTCTGTAACACGCCTGTGACGTGGACAGTGGGGACACTGAGCTCTTTCATGATGGTGTCCGAAGTAGGTGGGCGGACTGACAGTACCTTATTTGAGGCTGGCATAGCAATGGTAACAAGGTTTGGACAGTGTATTTTGTACACAGAGAGTAAGCCAGCCAAGTAAGGTTTGATCCCCTGAAAAATGAAATAAATACAAGGGATATATAAATAAGTTGAGTATGACCGTCTGGGTGAAGGTAGTCCTGAATAGGACTGTTGTTGACAATGACTGACATTTCGACACCATGTGGGGTTAAGTCATCTTCAGAGTCGAAGTGAGTTGTATCACGTCAGTAGATGGTATTAGTTAACACAGTTTTACAAGGGATAATAGTTTAAAGCAAAACCAGTCCTACCCCCCCCCCCCCCGCCCCCAAATTAAATTTTCCCTTTGGTGGCCATTTGGCTACCAACTCTTTAGGTTCAGTCGCCAAAGGATTTTTTTAGGCGCCAAAATATATATCAATAATTAAAGTTTTAATAACTGGTTAAGAATTAATTAGGGCTTAAGAAGGGTATTGTTCAGCCAAAACAATGTTTCTAAATGGCATTTGCTGTTTTCACAAGTGTGCACAGTAATTTATAATCCATGTCATGTAACATCCATGTCGTTTCTTCAAGTATCAGTTTTCTCTGGTCGCCAACTTGGCAACTATTAATTTTCCGAATCAAGTCGCCAGAACCAAAATTTTAGTCGCCATGGTGCCTAAAGTGGTCGCAGCTTGGAGGGTTGTCCTATACAATGATTTCCTTATTATCATTAGTTAATTTACAGGTTACATGTATAATCCACGACCAAAACCAGGAAGGAAACAGAGGAAGCCCCATAATAAGACAGAATCTATGATGAGCCTGAGGTAAAACTCACCAAACGATTTTGCAGATCCAAAAGCTTTCTGATCCTGAATGGTCGCACTAAAAAAATTTTTTATTAAAAAGCAAATTAGAACAGTGTAACTTACAAAATGGCATAGAAAACATCAAGATTCTCCAAAAATGCTTATGTATTAATCTTTGCAAAGAGTTTCAAATAAATCATACCATCCTCCTTTCTTGTCAGGTAGTAGAGTAGATGGCAAATATGTGGGAACTAAAAGCAAGCAAACAAAATCAATAATTAATTTTGGGAAAATTTAAAACTACATGCCTTTTTCACACACAGTCTGATTTCTCGTACATTTGCATTGTTTTCCTGAATCCCCTGAAAATGGGAACCAAGACGACTTCCCTTTCCTGGGCATATAAGCATTTTTAAACCTACATTTTTTTAACCTCCCTACAACCCAAACAAACTTTCTTTCCCTGGGAAGTAGTTTGAAAAACTGGGATTTAACTACAATGAATCGATCCCAGCTGGTTTATACATACAATGCACACATAATGACAAGCATATTAAGAAGCAATATGTAACATCTGCATCACTTGGGGTGGTTCAGACAGAATCAGTCTAAGACTGCTAAAATATGGAAATTTCTTAATATGTTCTTCAGTCACCAAAATACTAACTCTATGGATTCCTGCAAGTAGGTTTCCTGAAAGGTTTTTAGAGCAGGAAATTTTTTGTCCGTGGCTTTTTATCGTTTTAAGCTAAGTCTTCTTTTTATCTTTTAATCTTTTCTATTTTCAGGACCTCTCTAAAAATCCCCCTGGTGGGAGAGTCTCCTGGTTAAAAATTATTATTATCACTGATTAAGTGTCTGGGATGCCTGGGAGCTTTTTCTTTTGGCACAGAATAGAGTTACGCCCCCATGGCTGGCAAGTTGGCTCCTCCAGGCCATGAGTTGCCATGCCAACAGAACCATGCCTCAAGTCACAATGACTAACCAGTGAGAAAAATAATAGGGGGAAAAAATAAAAATGCATGGAGACTTTATTTTGAGAAGGGACACTTAAGAGTTACAAGAAAAATTGATAAACTAGTGGCCCTGCAACGGAAATAAACCCACCAGTAAATCACTTTCCAAGAAGAGGAAAAGGATCCCATATAAGGAATGAACATCTCTCAAGTCATCAATAAGGTTGAAAATGATTAACATCCACCGAACCAACAGAGCCTAAAAAAGGTTAACAAAATGAATATACCATATTACAAAACTGAAAAGGAATAAAGGTGTTGCCCTTTTCACCCCTTTTTTGGGTTACTGGATATAATGTTTTGGACCTCAAAAAGATAACCAATGTTTAGTTGAATCTTTTTTTTACTTGAAATAGGGTCAAGATTAACTGATTTAAGACCTTCAGTATCACAGACGGTCACCATGACACCTATCTTTAATTGAAAGAAACATAACCCGCCTACTACTACTTCTACTACAAATAACAAAAATCAACATATTTTAAGAGGAGGCCTCCATATTTAAAAGTGGTTTTCAGGGAGTTCCTCTCAAATAAAATATAAAAATGAGTAACAGGAACATTACATTACTGCAATAACAAGATATAAACTAACATAAAAGAAGTCACATAAAATTTGACAATACCTGCCTATGGAGTCAACTTGTGGGCAAACTACCAAAACTATACCTTGACGTTCATGGACAGTTTGTTGGTGCAAATCCTGGACACAGCTATCACAACAGCTAATGAAGGAACTGCCCCCTGAGGAATGAGGCACTTGATAATCCGGGAGGAGATACTGTCACCTAAAAAATTATTTCAGAGAAGCACAGTTCCGTAAATAGTACGGGAGAGTTATAGATTTCTCTTAGGGGCTGGTCGTGTATTACCTGTGATGGGGGGATGGCCATTTTTCTGGGGATCATTTTCAAAATCTTGATTGGTTTTGGGCGGTCATTTTCAGATAAGGGAGCAGGGGGCGTCATTTTAATAAGTTAACAAAAGCGAATTGAAATTGAAAGTAACATGAGTAATTAGTAACATTAGTGCAACATCTCGACCGACATCTGAGGTCATGTGACGTTTTGACTCACCATATTTTCCACTGGTTCCTAGCTTGACCAAATTCAGCAGTTGTTCGGGTTGAAGTCCATCACTGAAAGCTACACTTTCGATCTTCTCAACAGCAAGAGCAGTCTCGACCTTTATTCGAACTTTGGGAGCTGCTAGATCTATATTAGCAAAAGTCTAAAAATCAGATGTTGTTCTCAATAAGAGGCCAATGACGAGGAACGGATAGTGACGTCGACATCGTGTGTAGTGTTGAAATTCACAGAAGTCATAAATACCTTGGTTCACCAGAAACGCTATGGCTTCATCAGCTGTAGTTAGGTTTGAAGAATCATTGGTCATGATTATCCTAAAAGAGTTAAGGCAAACGACCCCTGAACAGAGGTGTGATTTGATAACAATCTTTTTTAAATAAACTCGATCGATCTGTTCGCAAAAACAAACTTTTCCCCAGGCGCGCCAAAATTCGAACTCAATAGATCCCAGAAACCTTTGCGACAATGTATCCCATATTGAACTCTGGGAAAAGACAACATGGCAGTCTGGAGTCAGCAATTTTTCTGGAGAGTACGTACCTTAGTTACGTGAGTTTTAAAGAAAGAATGTTTTTAACACTTCAGTTCTTGTCCCTTTCGCGTCATCTACATCGTCTTCGTTCGTCGCCAAGAGCACTAAACGTGAATTACCTAAAAATCACCCCATTATAATGCATTTGGTCTGTGATCAGCCGGGGACGTTTTTCCTACTCGTTGGAATGTTGTCCTTAAAAACAAGCAGGGGTAATCCTGGAAAGGGAAATTTTGCTGCTGTTTCTAAAGATGATCTGACTCGTTGGAATCAAATGACTTGCCAGTCTGTAAGTCATCTTTTCAAGATGAAGGAGCGTGTAGTTAACAAGTTGTCGAATTTACTAAGTTCAAATTCGAAAAACAAGCCGGCGAAACTTACGAGCGATCAGATACAGACGATTACTACTTTCAGGAATGAGCTAAACGTGACTGAGCGTGTGGTTTTTGATTCTCTTAACGGTTTAAGAAGGCTGCTTCAAGAGGACTATAAATCGGTTGTGCACATGAAAGAAGCTATAAAGCAACGTCTGGATGCCTTAAAAGTTCTTGCACTTCAGCAAGAGGATCAATTTAATGCCATTTCTGAAGCAGAAAGGGCCTATATAACTGCAAGTAAACATGCAGATGTTCAGAGCAATAGAACACGCATTGAGAAAATTATTGGAGGTATCTTAGATGATGTTTCATTCGCTGCTGATAAACTTGAAGATGAATTAGATGAAAAGACATTTGAGAAAACACGAAATGCCAAGGGGGCATCCATTGAAGCTGTTGTGAGATTGAAAAATGAGGAGGAGCCTGATGATGATTCTAATCCTAACAAGACCTCGCTGACTGAGCCGGGTGAAGAAAATGATATGAGTATTCTTGTGGATTCTCAAAATAATCAGTTTGTTTTGTCAAAAGCAAAGGATGCGACTGTTCCACACGAAGATCTTCATTTTATCAAGGATATCATTTTTATTTTGCTCTTGTCCTTTGTGGGTTCTTGTGTTTGCTCACTTATCCATCTTCCAACAATGTTTGCATTTGTAATCAGCGGTATGCTTTTGGGACCCTCTGGAGCTAACATGATTAAGGTATGTGAGTTACTGTTATTCTGAGCTTGAAATAATTTTCCGGCTGGCACTGGTCAATTTGTCCAGTCAAACCTATATTTGCTTAGACACAACCCTTTTTTGGCTGCACAATCATCTATTAGAGTCTGAGTCCAGTCATCTGAGTCCGGTCAACACTTCTAGCACAATCATTTCATAAATTTAATACTTTATGTAAAGTTTTTTGTGTGGTTGTTTTTTTCTTTTCCCTTTTTTTCCTTCACGAATGGCAATAATGTCCAACCTTACCAAAAATGAGAACTTAATTTTCCATTAAAAGTGTGTAAAACAACCAGACAAAGTGTCTGGCCATCCAAGGATTTGAGTGGCCATTTAATATTGGCAGGCCATTATTTCAACCCTTTTATTTGTTTCCTAGAGGAATAGCAGTGGTGGCCACACCAGCCAAAATGTGCAGCACTCAACAAATTATTTTTCTTTGTTGCAGTGGTAAAAAGTCACCAAGAAAACACTGATCTACATTTTACACTCTTTCAAAGTGTTCAAAACTTTGTGGTGAAACCACTCCCTGCAGCTCATGGTTTCGCTTTTGTTTTAAACATACTGACATCATTTCTGTGGTGTGGAAAGTGAAATCTCTGGAGAATCAACGATAAGTTCTACATGAAAAATCTCTCTTTGGCAATGATCTACCTTTTTCCCTTTTTATTCTTGTACAAGTAAATGAAGGGTATCTGGAATAAAGCCATAGATACAGCTGTAATTTCTGATAAAT
Source organism: Porites lutea (assembly GCF_958299795.1). Taxonomy (NCBI): domain Eukaryota; kingdom Metazoa; phylum Cnidaria; class Anthozoa; order Scleractinia; family Poritidae; genus Porites; species Porites lutea. The sequence continues at coordinate 5,976,192 of NC_133210.1, forward strand.
TGCTGAATTCTCCTTCCATTTTTGTGAATATGGGTGTGAATCCGAGTGGGGAATTTCATATCAAGTCAGGAGTTATTTAGGGCCTCATTCCACACATGCCTAATGATGTTACTTTCATGTTGTTATTATTTCCTTCTCAGTCAGTAGTTCAGGTGGAGACTCTTGGTGAGTTTGGAGTCTTCTTTATTCTTTTTGCTGTTGGCTTAGAGTTCTCACCAGACAGAATCAAAAAGGTAATGTGTGTAATACTTATTTAGTTTAGCCAAGTTTGCATGCACACTTACATAAAGAGAGAGAAGCACTCCTTTGAAAAAAAAACTTTGAGGTACTTACATCTTCTTCTAGCATTAGCTGAATTAGCTGAACAAATGGTAAAATCTTGTTGCCCTACCAAAAGCATTATTTTTCTCTATTGCTATACATTGTTAAGCCACAAAAAGAAAAAAACAGATGATGTTTGTTTTGTTGAATTCAGGTTGAACTTTGTCTCCTAGGGCTAGGAGACAAAGGAAATTGAGAGTCAATGTACATGTAAGTCAGGTCAAAAGTAACCAAAAATCAAATTTGACTTATCACACCGTGCTAAGCAGTCTATGCATGATCCATGATCCATGATCCATGATCCATTTATGAACCTCACTACATAAGGAATTAAATTGCAGCTGTTTGATTTCAATGATCAAGCTCAACAATCGTTCACTAAAATATAAGATGGAGCACAGTACTTATAGCCTTTGTAAGTCTTGCCAAAGTGTAGTTGGTGCTTCTGATTGGTTGAAAATTTGCTTCATCCAATCAAAAGCACTACCCAGATCTGGTTAGTGGCATGTCATCATTATGAAATTTCTGCACTTGCTCCTTGGACATCATTTGACAGGGAAACCAGTGGTGGCATCAAGAAATGTCAGCTGTTTTCATGCTCTATGTTCAGAGCAACATACAATTATTGTTTCAGAAACCTGTTGTTTAATTCTAATTTTGCCATATTATGACTTTTTTCTGTTATTTCCCTTCAAATATTGAGGAACCAATTTCTTTCCTAAGGAAACTGCCCATGAATGTACCACATGGAATAATTGTATTGACCTGGTTGTTTAGAAACTGTAGTTTTTCTTTGTTTTCTTTTTAAAGGTGTGGAAAGTTGCAGTTGGTGGAAGTTCCTTGATCATGGCATTGATGATTGTATTCGGTATTCTCTGGGGTTTGTGTTTTGGAATCCTGCCAAGACAGAGTGCTTTCGTTGCAGCCTGTCTCTCTCTTTCCAGTACACCTCTTGTTGCAAAGTTTGTAGAAAGCAAGGATGATGATCACAATGCTAAAGGTAACAGCAAAACCATTCTTCTTGTTTCTTAACTATATGTATATGTACAGTACAATATAATAAATTATTTGTTGGTAGTGCTTCCTCGGATAGTAAGGAATTTTGTTGATCAGGTTGATTGTTAGTCAGTAGACGAACTAGCTAAAAGGTGATTTCCATTGATTCAACAACAACAACTTTTTTTATTCAATAGGTTAAAACCTTGCACACAAAAGTGCTTTCACCTTTGTAGTTGCCATGACTATGAAAGGAAATTTTTTTTGTGCAAAATCACACTATTATGCCCAGGATGGGATACTCAACAAAGATTTTGCTATGGGGAGGCTCCAACCCAAGGTCCAACCCATTTACCTCTTTCACATACTTAGTTTAGAAGACTGCATCCCTTTTAACTGGTGTAACTGCATGGTTTGTGTAATATGAATAAATCACTAAACTTGATTCACCTGTACAAGATGTAAGTTTTACCCTTTTTGGTCCTTTTTAATTCAGACTGAAATGACAGATTTCCCTCGCCTTTCATATACTTCAACTGGTGAAATTCTTATGTCCTGAAATTCACTTCTGTGACTTCCACTACCCCTTATGAGCGGAGCCTCCCTGTATATGCCAAACAGGTAGTACCCCCCCTCCCCCCCCCACCGTCCACTTCGGCTATTTTGAAAGGCTGCAATCCTACTCTATTAGCCACTTTAGTATTAAAATGCAGCTTTTGTTTGTTACCAGAGCATACCAATGGCAATGGAGATTACACCAGTTCCCTGTTGGGAATCCTTGTCATGCAGGATGTCCATTTAGGTTTGTTAGTTGCTCTTCTGCCTGCTATTGCTGGTCGAAAAGGCGTGGCCCCATCCAAGGGCAACACTGGAGTGGTACATAATATTCTAAATGGACTTGAAAACGAAAGTGATTCAGGTAACTTGGGTTTTTTAATAGTGATTGCAAAACTGTTTCTCCCTATTACAGGGCTCGAAAAAAGTCCAGTTCGGTTGTTGGGGACAAGTAGATTTCATTGCATGACAAGTAACTATTAAACCTCACTAGCCCAATGGTCAAGGATGCAAGCAAGTCAGCCTCTAACAAAATAATTAACTATGACAAGCAAGAAGTGGCCTCTGGCAAGCAAAATTGTGAGGGCTGCTTGCTCAAAGGACTTGCTTGAATTCAAGTTTTTTTTAAGCCCTGTTATAATTTATTCTTCAAACACCAATAATTTAGATAGATAGAATAATTTTTCTTCCAACTGTGCCCCAATCTTGTGTCTCATTGCTTGCTCTTTATTTATTAGCTGAGTTTATTTGCACCCTGAGGATGCTGTTTGAGGTCGCGCTTTCCTTTGCTGGGCTGTTGGCAGTATGCTTTCTGTTTGCAAAGCTAACTAGACCACTGTTCAGGTACATGAACATACCTTCCCGTATACGAGTTCCACTATTTGGATCAGATCTCATTTAGAATTGCACAGTGTAACAACCAGCATAATCCATATTTGCTCCTAAGTTAAACCTTCCGGAGTTTAGCCACTGAAGAACAAATTTAATGGTGTCTTTGTGCAACATTACCTTACAGAATAACCTGCCCCTACAAAAGATACAATGTGAAGTGCTCAAAGTATTAAAATCATTTTTAATCTCACGACCAATTCACACCCTATGGCTCTAAAGCCTCTCTTGTGCAACTTCAATCCTTGTATCACTTTCCATGTCAATGCTGAAAAATCATGTTGATGGGAAATTTATGCAGGACAAAGAAAACTTTGCAAATCATGCTCAGATGTGAGTAGTAACATTGAATGGGCCAGGCTCAAAATAAATGCAAAAAAAAAAACAGTAACATGAAAATTTGACATTTCCGATGGAATTCATAGATCTCAAAATACAGAAAACAGTCATAACATGGAAACTCTCCCTAGGATTTTTTTGTTTTGACTGTTCTATCTTGTTAAGTAAACAAAAACGAGTTAAATGAGTATTTTGTTTTTTTGTTTTTCTTCAGATTGCTTCAAGGTTCAGTCAGTAAAGAGTTGCTGACATTAGCAACGATATCAACAGCATTTTCTTTATTAATGGTAAGTTTGAAAAGTGAACTGATGTTGGGCAATATAAGACATAATCCTACATGTAACTAAAACAACAATGATAATTGTGACAAAAGACAAATCAAAACACACCAATCCAGGGTTGTCACTAAGATTTCCAAGTTGCCGGGTAGATACAACAAGTAGGCAGGGAATTAAGGAGCTAGGAATTTCTTTTGGTTATATTTTTCCTTTGTTTTCCTATGAAAGTAGCCGGGGGTTATGTGCATGGAAGCCGGAGGAAAGCCCTGGCCCCCAGCCAGTAATGACAGCCCTGCCAATCACATTTAGAGGTCTTAATGACCCATATAATATCATGGCTTAACTGAAAGATGATCAAAAACATCCTGACTTACTGTAATCAACCAATCAGGTCAATAACCAGAGTTTACCATCAACTGACATGATACAACTTTATATGCCTACTGCTCATGTTGTTGAAATGTCAGTCACCGTCAACAAAAGCCCTATTCAGGAGTATACTCACCTGGATGATCATATTCCACTAACCCGAGATCAGGCATTCTTTTTTCTCTCTCAAAGAAAAAGGGAAGATGGACCGCCTGATCCTTAATATTTCACCAACTTATAATATGAAAGTGTTAGCAACACAACAATCACAAGGTTTTTATTAATTTGGATTTGAAGGATGTCCAAGTTCTCCATTTTGGGGAATGTAGGATTTTTTTTATGGATTTTTGTCCTTCCACTAGTTGCAAAGGTTTTACAGAGATGAGCAGAGATGCTACTTATGACATTACTGAGAATATCAGTATAATTAATTTATTTGTCTAAAGTAAGATAGATGTCATCATATTGGGTGCTATGTATAGAGATATTGTCTCGGAGGCTGGTTGTCTAACTGTCACTTCCGTCCCCCCTCCCTAGACAATAATATTAGCCCCAGACTACAAGCCCATTCAGTTAGGCTAGGCTGTGTTCACATAGCCTGCGAGCAAGCTCTCCGGGGCACTTTGGTGGCGGGGCAGGAAAAGGAAGGAGAGCTTGCAGCTACATCTCTGGAACTTGAATTCCACCTCCAGTTCCCCTGTGGCTCCATGTCGACCGAGCTGTCAGATTTCCACCAATCAGCCCAAAGCAGAAAAGAGCATGAATGTAAACAAACATTGATATCAGATAGGAGTTCATACAATACAGGACAGCTTTTCATGGCGACATGAAAAAGCTATCCAGTAAAAAGTGAACATATCGGCCTAAGTCACTTGCAAAATAATCTTGTCATCATTGTAGTCATACTTTTTTCCCAGCTGTCAGAGCATTTAGGAATCTCAATGGAGCTTGGCTGTTTTATGGCTGGAGTTGTGTTGAGTTCCAATGGAGAACATCTTGTTCATCAGGTATATACTTCATTACTAAAATCCAGCTAGTGGTCTATTATCAATGCTGTGCTCTGATTGGTTAAGCTACTACTAGGCTATATGTTATAGCCCACTAGTAGGGCAAAGCGCCAGCTTTTTGGCAGCAAAAAAGGCTTAAAGTCTAGCTTTAACTAGCTAAAGTTGTTTTGTCTCGATACTTTTGATTAATTAGTTGGATTTTACTAAAACAATTATTCCTCTTGCCTTCATGGCCTCCGAGTCAATAGCCCATTCGGCCTTCGGCCTCGTGGGCTATTGACTCAGAGCCCATTCGGGCTCGAGGAATAATAAAAATATTGTTAACCGTTCATACTAGGCCACTTGTTGATTATTTTTCCTCGTTCTGGCATTCAAAAAAGTTTTACAATTGATTTTGGGCAGAGAATGTCTAACTTGACACTTACTTGAAATTTCTTCCCTAGGTGAATGAGCTGCTTGAACCACTTCGTGATTTCTTCGCGTGTTTATTCTTTGCATCTATAGGTAAATATTAATGATGACAGCTACTAACTAATTACTAACTAATTACTATGCATTGCATTGCATTGCATTTTACAGTCAAAGACACCAAAGTGACAGAACCATGTGTCCTCATAACATAGTTGTCCAAATGAGTTTGAGTCTGGGTCGGTATCGCATCGAAATGCATTATGAGACTGTTTTGGGAATACCGCCAGTGCGTCTTTTATTGGCTGATTTTGGGTCGCTGGGGAAGCTGAGTTAGAAAACTCGTACCTCAAAACAATCCCGTAGTATACCTCAACACAACACTGACCCAGTCTCAAGAGCAGCCTTGAAATGGCCGATAGTTATAAAGGAAGAAGTTGTATCAAGCTTCGCAACTATTTTACTATTTTACGCAGTCGTCGAAAAAATTCGGGAATTCAGCATTGAGATTCGAATCCATGACATCTGCATTGCTCCTGTCTACATCCAAATTACGACGGAAAATAGGACTTGCTAGAAGGAAAGCGATACCAGTGCATAGCTCTAACTAACTAAGCCTGTGCCCAGGCTCACTTGTGCGGGTTCGGGAAAATTTTGGCGGCGTAGCCGCTATCGTGCGAGGAACACACACAAGTGTATCTGCTGGTAGGCTATAACTGAGCCACTGACCAAAAACCTGGTCAACTGTAGGCTCATATGTTGTTACGCTGTGTTTTATTTTGTGTCAAAGGTTGTCTCCTCGGTGGAGGTCTCTTTTGTGCGACTGTCAGGTCTAAATCGCGCACAGACTGGGAAGAGGGAAAGAAAGCGCGAGGGGAACGATGGGAAAGGGAAAGCTGTGTCGTTGCGTTTTTTTTTTTTATTGATCCCTGCGCGTTCTAGTTGGAGCCTTCGCAAACGAGGTAGTGATGAAACGGTTTGTGAGTGACGTTGTTAAAAGATTTAAATATTTTTGGCAGGTCTTCATGTCTTTCCAACGTTCGTGCTTACAGAATTTCCTCTTGTATTGACTCTTACCCTTGGAGTCGTTTCAGTGAAGGTAGGCAATAAAAGGCGGAATGCTCAATTTCTTATTGTACTTTATAATTACGATTCTTTCCCCGTATATATTGAAATTGTCTTTATTATGCGAGCAAGAATGACATCTTGAGCTTTGTGGTAAAGTTATTTTTGTCAATTGTTTGAGTGGACCGGAGTAAACTTCGGAGGAGTCAACTGAAATTAAAGTTACACCACAGTACTTCTCTCTCTTTTGTATTTTCCATGTTTCCCTTTTATGCAATTAGCAAACTCCGTCACTTGATAAATAAACCATAACAGCTCGCCCTTAAAACCTCAACTTTTGAGTCACATCACATAATTTGGTGAAAACCATTTTTTTTAGGGAAGGTGTGAAACTTAACAGTTAAATTTGCTCCTCTCTTAACTGGCGCCTCAATAGGAAAAACACACCTCTAAAATGGACACCTGCCTCCCTGCCGTTTTTACTTCATTTTGTTTACTCTTCTTTAGACGGTTACCTCGCCAGAATAGATACTGTAAATGCTCTATTAAGCCCCCCACCTCCTCTCAAATAAGCTATCTGGTAGGGTATGAACACCTATCTGATACAGCTATTTCAAGAAAGGTTGTCGGATGAAGTGCACGCGACAACCTCGAAAGGTATTGTGGGTGGTTTTGTATTTACTGTTTTTCAAAGAAATTTGAAAGAATAGCAGGAGAAGCCATGGACATATGTCTGTGAGTGCTAAAGGAAAGCAACAAAAATAGGTTCGACAGCTACAGTGTCAGGAACAGTGTATTGAGCATATCCCATATTACCTTTAGGGATTGTGGCGTGCACATTTTTCCGACAGCCTTTCTCGAAATAGCTGTATGTGACTCTCCACTTTAGAGATCGGTGCGGCATAGCTTCGCTCTGTCACAGAAATCGCACCAAGATCATCGTGATAGACTGTATTAATTAACGTGTTTGAGCTTTTTCGCTTTGTGTTGTAGTTCCTTATGGAAAGTTTATACCATCCTCTGGTTGTTTGAAAAAGCAGTATAGCGCTCCGTTTTGCCAAATTAGATAAGTCCCACTCTAGAATAAGCAACCCTCTTTATCAAGCGCCCCCTTCAAGCGTGCTCGAAATAAATAAATAATCCCCCCCGCTAGGGCTTAATAAAGGATTACGGTACCTAGAGTTGGTCCCTGCCTTTCCTTACTCCTTTTCGTTACTGCGCTTTTCCAAAACACGCGAACTCTGAAGTTTAAAAGCCGACTTTACAATTGCGTTTTTCGCTGCCGTCAATCATAATTACGATTACAAGCAACGAACCTTGAAACACAGAAACACACAAAACTGATGGAAATCCACAAATCACAAACCATGACCTTTTGAACCCGTTAAAGTAAACTTCTGGGCCGAGTTGTTCAAAGCTGGGTTAAGATAACCCAGGGTTAGTGCGAGAATTGAATTCAGATTTGAAAGCTTAAAAAGGATTTCAGTTTTAATTCTTTTTGTCTACAAGTTGATGATTGGAAGCTCTAAAAATAGCGAAGAAAATTATCCGAGAAAATGCTCTCAAACACAATAAAAAGGAACCCGGTTTAAATTTAACCCCGGGTTAAGCGCTAATCGGCTTTCGAACAACTGGGCCCAGTTGCGTAAGAGGTCCGTTAAGGTGATTAGGGAGCTTAAGCAACAGCGTTTTTCAGGGACGGACGTCAACCGGAAGTGGACTTTTTGCATCATTGGGGAGCGGTTTGGTTGAAACTCTCGGTTAAATCGTCTTTAAAAGAGAAAAGAAACTCAGCAATACAAGTTTGTTAGCGTCAAGGCATATAAAAAGGGAGAAGGCCTCACTTCCGGTTGACGTGCGTCGCTCAAAAGCGTCTTTGCTTAAGGTCCCTAATGATGGCAGGGAAAAGCACACACGTCAGTTGGCTTTTGAACTTCAGAATTCGCGTGTTTTTGAAAAGCGCAGTAACTCTCCACTAGAGGGACGTCAGTCTGTATCCGTGATGTACATGTTGCTGGACATGATGCACATGATGTAGGAGACTTGACAAATACCTTTCTAAATCTCATTTCATCTCGCTTTCTTTTCAGTTCATTGTCTCTGTGTTGGTCCTTCGGTTATTCTTGTGTGAAACAAGAACCACGAAGTATATAGTGGCCGCTGGTTTGGCTCAAGTTAGTGAATTCTCATTTGTCCTGGGAAGCAGAGCACGAAGGTTTCATCTTATTTCCAGAGAGGTATGTTTTCCTTGATTCTTAATTCAGCGTGTAGTAAGATTCAAGAAATTACCTTGTCGAAGTGCGGGAACTTGGTTGTTTGCTCGAACTGTGAATGGGGTCAAAGGAGAAAGAGGCCTGTCTTACTCTGTTGAAGCGAGATTGCCTTTTGTTTGCCATCTGTGTATAGTCGTCTAATATGAGTGACACGCCTTTTGTAGCTGACAGGCACGTGACCTGTTTGATGCAGAAATCATGGGGTACAAATTAAACAATACCAGAGATGGAGAGAGCATTAGAAATTTAGCTGAAAAGCTAATTTCGAAGTGACTGGATGTTGGAATGCCTACAAAATTTTGAAGGTTTACAAATATATGGAAACTTTTGCAGGACTGCAAGCCATGAAGCCCAGCAACTTTTTCCATTGATACATATAATATTTTCTCATTATTAAAATCACCATAAAATCACACTATCGAGAGTTTAAAAACGGTAAATTGAAAGACCCACTAGCTGTTTTATTCTCTTTCAATCTCTGTATCCCATAATGTTTCCGGAGTTCAAGCCTCGCCCGTAGCGTTGTTTCATTACAGAAGGAACTTTACTCCACTTTGTCTGTCTTCACCCAGGTGTTAGCCTGCGAGCAAGCTCTCCATTTGCGCGTTCTCGCCATCACAGTGATCTGACTAGAAATGTCAATTCGCCACGCTCGACGAGTCAACCATGTGACGTCATATGCATATTTAATTAAGGACCTGCTTGTCGCCCTTTGTGCCGCAACTTGGCCATGTTTGTGTTGGAAAAAAATGCCGAAAACAACGTTTTCCTAGCGTCAAAACTTATTTTCCTTTTCAATCAGATATCGAACTAATAATTTATTGCTATTTTTCACTAGATTATTTTTGGCTTCCGTGGCACTTTAAGCTTGTATCCCATAATGTTTCCGGGGTTCAAGCGTCGCCCGTCGCGTTGTTTCATTAGAGAAGGAACTTTACTCCACTTTGTCTGTCTTCACCCAGGTGTTAGCCTGCGAGCAAGCTCTCCATTTGCGCGTTCTCGCGCGGCTCGCTTCGCTCGCCCAAACAGGAGAGCATGCTCACAGGCTATCCAGGAGTATAAATGGATACTGGTGACATACTGCTGGGGAGCAACCCTGCGATGGACTATTATCCCATCCAGGAAGAGTAGCAATACTCCTAGGCATGCTTTATGCTAAGGATATCGGGATAGGCTCCGGGCATGTGGGTCTTTGGTTCGTGTGCACCTTGACCTTTTACCTACCTATCCCATAATTATGGCATAAGATAGGTCACGTGACCCTGAGCTGCATGGGGCCTGTTGACTTAAGGCTAAAGAAAGTGATTTATTTTTCGCCTGAGCGAGGGGACGAAAATAACTGTGAATTCGTTCATTGAGTGGTTGATATTGTTATTTTTTTTTCAGGTTTATCTTATTATCCTTAGCGTTACTACCATCAGTCTTCTACTCGCTCCGTTACTTTGGCGAATTTCTTTGTGGAGATTTGGAGGCCGAAAAATTTGGAGATCAGCTAATTCAGAAAGGACGAACAAAAGAACTGCGAGAACTGTATAACATGGACTCCAGGAGTCATGAATGACTAGTTTAAATTGCATTTCTCTTCCCAGTAGTTCACAGGAGCTAAGCGCACAGCAGGCAAATGTTACGTTTACGCGTGCCTTTTCACACTTCGCATCTACTTTTTTTACGCGCGTAAAATTTACGTCCGTACGCACGTAAAAATTAACCGCCGGTGGAAATCCACCCTAAGCTAGATGGCGGGTGTTGTATGATAATACAATTATTAGGAGCCGTGTCTCTCTCCTCTGCACGGGCCTCTTAGTGCGAGAGAGAGCTGGGCCGAGGAAGAAAAGAGCGGGGGACAATGTTAGGGAAAAAGAGAAGGAGAGAATCGCGTTTTCGCGCGCGCTCTTTTTCCTTCTTATTTTGTTTATGATTGGAGGAAGCCTCCGCGGATGAGAGGGAGGAGTCTTCTGATGAGTGTTACAGTTCATTTATTATCAAGAAAGCAAATGGTCGCATGCTTGATTAAAAGGTTTATAAGGGTCGGTTATTAAAGCGAAGTTTATCTTAGTACCAGGGCTTAGCAAATCTTTGAACCTCCAGATATCTTCCTTAGTGGGTTATTTTAACAAGACAAATGCTGTTCTAGTCTACGCCATATGCTTTCATGACACTGTTCACAGTAAATGGTGTTTACGTAAAGCGTTGGGCAAACTGAAAATGACTTAGAACGGGGTTTTGTTAAACACTGGCTAAACCTCGTTTAAGTGACTGGCCCTAAATGTTTGTTTATAGTTTATAGGTACTCAACTTAAATAATTAGGAACACATTATCCAAACAGAACATAACTTACTTGCGATCAGGAGCGCCTGATCGCAGGTTAGAACATAACAAGATTAAAAACCCCAACTGGCAGGAGGCATCCAGTTGGCTGTTTACATTAGTATCCGAGGATTTAAACTCAGGACACACCGAGTACAAATCCAGCTAGTGGCCAGAGCGGGACTCGAACCCGGGACCGCCGGATTGCAAGTCCGACGTATCGACCACTTGGCCACGCTGCCTCCACATTATAAACCAATTCGTCCTCCAGCCTTTTTTCCCCTTACTTTTCTCTTTTCTTCTCAGTTCCTTTTTTCGAGGAATTCAACGACAGCGAGGGCAAAGCATTCGCGCGAGGGCGAGGGCGAACACGGAGCCACCCTCACGCCCTCAGCACCCCCTTTCGCTAGCAGTGAATTCCCCGCGGTTTTAATTTTCGTGCGCGCACTCGACTATCTCTAATTGACTTAAGAGAAAAGTGCATGTCTGAACAAACTTGTTTTAAAAAGTTATTTTATTTAACCTTCTTTGGATGGAGATAAAAGTTGTTTTGCGGAGAGCGTCATTTGGTTCGGAAAACGAAACAAAAAAGACCCTGCTTTACAAATGGGGGGGGGGGGGGGGAATGGGAAAGGATTTAGTCTTTAAGAGACATAAGAATCAAAGGGGGAATTCCTTATACGTAGTGGCAAACAATTATTTTTATAATAACTAGACAATTGAATTTGATTTACTATTTATACTACTCTAATATTACATTTGGGTATAGAGATATTATGTGAAAATACATTGATTATGAGTATAGAATAATAAAATATGATGATTGTTTAATGAAAACTAGAACCATTTACCATGTTGGAAGTGCCTTGTTTAACCTCATTTGTCTGATTTAGCCCGGTTTTGCTGCAGCAGTGGCACTGTGAATGCGGTTTGTGGTTTTGCTCCATGCATGGTTAAACGTAAAAAAGTATTATAAAGGTTAAGAGACGAAGTGTTGCGTAAGTTTCCTTTTTTTGGCTGCCAGGTGATCCCTGAGATCTGAAAGGCCATTTTTAGGGGGAAAGGGTGCGGAGACCCTGGACCCTTCTCCTGAATCCACGCTGTTTTACTTGTCCGCAAAAAGCGCATTATACTAGGCCATGTCAACTGAAGTCTGTTTTGGTTAATAAACTCTGTTTATCCGTTTCGTAACTTATCCACTCGGGAGACCATTTACGTTGACTGCAAACAAGCTCTCCGATTGGGGGATATCCTAAAAAGCAAGAGCCATATTGGGACCATTATGGCTCTTGTGAAAAGTCACGCGCACACGCACGCGCACGCGGCACACGAAAAGAGACGCGAGAGCGACGTGTGGCTTTGCTACTCGGTCTCGCGGATCGCTTCGCTCGCCACTCGAAATGAGGGCTCGCCCCCAGGCGACCATTCGCCAAAGCGGAAACTACCACAGTCAGTCTGGGCGGTGCCTCATGTAAACGTGACTTTTGCATTCCGGTTTGTTCGTTGCGTGAATTGAAGATGTAGCGTATCAGATGCAATTTTAAAAGAAGCGGATGCATTGCACGTTCAAATCGTGCAAAGAGCAAAGGATATTGCTTGCTGGAGTTTAAAGAAAATTATGGTATTTTCCGCATTGGCCAATTTCGAAGTTCGTTCGATCAGTAGTGTCTCCCGTATAAGAATGAAAGCCGTGCACGTATAACTTTATATCCGTTTACATCCTTAAACGTGACATAACCTTTAGAGGAATTCCTTTATTCAAATGGAAACAAACTTTTTACAATATTTTATTCAATATATGTAGCTATTAGTTTTATAGATAAAAATGCGATAGTTTTTGAATTATGAAAAAGTAATAATATTATTATTCATATCAATAATAATAGTAATTCAAAATAACAGTTTAACTACTAGCCCAGTTTTAGTTCCCTCGCCTTAATTGTAAAAAATTACGTAAGACTTGCAGATTTGGGGAACACGTGACCATGTCAGCTTCCTGGACGAAAAACCTTGGAAACGAGACAAAGACTATGCCCCAGTCCACACGTGTCCGGAAACAGTCGAACCTCGTCGAACCCCGCTTCACGGAAGCTTCACCGACACCCGCTGAATGCGAACACCTCGTTATCAAGGACAGTTTTCTTTGTCCCTCTGGGGAAAGCCCTTACAAATCTTCTAAATTCAACTCGTTTAGCAAGGTCACCTCGTTAATGCGGACAACGGACGCTTTTTCTTGCCTAATCAACATCAGATTCTCAGATCATAGAAAGTCAAACTCACTAATGCGGAAGCTTTATTATCAACTGTGTGGCGCAGTTGCTAAATGCCTTGTTCTTGGAATAAATTTTCTGCTACCCCCCCCCCCCCCCCCCACCATTTCTTTTGTTGCTGACATAAAACACTTACTATCCTTACTCATGTGGCACCAAATGCGTAAAAATTGTTTCCACCAAAAAATACAACGGCCACAATTTTCTTTGAAAATTAGCTACACGGTCGAAACTGTTCTTTCAAAGTTTTATTTGGTACTGTACTCTGTTTGAACTCAAGGGTACAATAAAATCTTTACATCATCAATTAAACGAATGGAAGTTTTCGAACACTCGATAATCCTTTTTTACCAGTGTTTCAGGAAATGCAAAAGTTCAGTAATTGGACCGATTTAAGAGGAATTTAATTGCAGCAGTATGAACGAACTACTGTTGACTCCCGATAACTCGAAACCCTCGCTAACTCGAACCAAAATCGATTGTCATACATTTACTGTAATTTTACCCTCAGTAACTCGAACTCTCGGTAACTCGAAACTCCCACTAACTCAAAGAAATTTTTGTTTCCCCTCAGTTCATTTCTATATAATTTTACCCTCGATAACTCGAACCATGTTTTGAGCCCTTAAAAAGTCGGAAAAAACAGTGTACTTGCGTCCGAAACTGATGAATTTTGAATTCCCCATTGACGTGTTGTAGGCATATAGTTTACTGACCTTTACTAGTCAAATCTAAAGTAAAACTGAGTTTTACTTCTCAAAAATGCATGCTCTATTTAGGCAACGTTTTGTTACGTTCCGTTCTGATTTATAATCTAGAAGTATCTTTCAATTTTCACTTAACATTTCTAAAATTAATGTGATTGAAATGTTCACTGTGCAGTAAAAAGTGTTTTTTTTTTCCTTGCTCCCGGCTATTTTCTTCGAGCTCCTGATAACTCGAACTTTTTTCGCGTTCCCTTGAAGGTTCGAGTTATCAGGAGTGGACTGTATTACTGAAATGAAAGATCTTAAGAATATTCGCGTAGGATGAATGTCAATTATTTCTTTTTATCTGGTACAAATATAGCAGGCAATTTTCTTTGAAACTGATACTGAGTTTTATATCGAAGAAATTCAAAACGCTAAGAATTAATGACAATAGAAACTGTTGCCCAAAATGGCTTTTATAAATAAGATATTTTTTCAGTGCGAGGAGCTGATTCTGACTATGGAAGTTAAATTGTACGCATCGCAACATCTCCAAGTATAATAAGTTAGCCATATTTTACAAAGATTAAAATAAGGAATAGTAATCTACAAATGGTGACACTGTTTTGAACATTTCCCTTCAAAATCGATTTTATTTAGTTAATAAATTTAGTAACATTCACCAATAAAAATGGATGCATGCCAAAATGTATAATTACACAAAAGATGGAAACTTCAAATTTGCTATAGACGAAACATAATTCCTACATTTGGCTCTTTCAAGGCTGAGTCTGAAGGCTGATTACATTTCGCTTTCATTTACGTACGATAATGTAACTGACTAAAGAGAATTATATATGTACAGTTCAACTCAGTTATCTGTAAGAATTCAGCAAGAAAACTTGCTTGTTTCAGTGTAAAACAATTCGGGTATCTCAGGTCCAATTTTGGAACAAACCTCATGAATTTGCCATTCTGCAAAAAATGAAATTGCGAATTTATGATATTCACTGATGGCATTCAGGCGAAAGATTGTTTCATTTGCTATTCAAATTATGTCATTGTACCGACCACAACGGAAAATAAGTGAAAACCATAGCATTTTAAGATTAGGATTGGCCTTTCTAGGTTTTCAGCTTCACTTAACTTTCCCCGGCTTTACTAATCCTCTTAGATTCGGGACGGGGGTTGTGTACTGGCGCGCAGTTAAGGAAGATCACTGAACACCAAGCCGGACTTCATTCCTCCATTTGCCCTTAGTTTCTTAAAAAAACCCTCATGGGATCCTCGCCTACTAGTTAATATTCGAAATGAAAGGCAAAAATAACGTCACTAGACTGAGTTTCTTTTCGCCTTCTTTCAACTTTTTGCCATAATTATTAATGGAGTTTAACAGAGCCGAGGTCACCCTCTGCGAAACAATGTGAATTCTCGACATGTAAACTGAGAGAGGTTCCGTTTGATGCTTAACCGTTCCAGAAAGCTGACTAAAAAGATGATTTTGTTTAGGCACGACTTGGGATAAAATAACGGCCAAAACCTATTTCATATAAGCAGGTGACTTATATGAAAAATATGAAAAAAAGAGACATTTTTGTGTCGTAAAAATATTGTAGATGAAAGACTGTACCAGCCAGATAATTTTAATAGACAGATGAATAAATAATGTCAAGATAGGTTGTTTTATCACGAGATACATATATTTAGAAGACTTAATCAGAACAAATGTGGTTTTGTGACAAATGAATGATGGGTTGTCGACGTTGTCGGTGTATCACGAAAAATTGCCTAACCGCGCACGCTGAACTTTCGGAGTGAGCTTGGGCCAAATATGGCAACATGGACGCTTATTGGCTGCCTCGGTCACAGAATAGGACGTCATGTCTGTAGGTTACTGTGAGGCGTTATGATGGTGGGTCGCCATTTTGACTCAACTTTCTGGGCTGTTTTTGGCTAAAATGTGAGCTTTTACTCCGTAGTTTTTGTCATGGGGATTCACACATTGTTGGCCTATCCGTCGGTTTCATTTCAGCCAATTTAGGTTTTTCATGGCCGAGGGAATCGACAATGATATGAGCGAACAACAACGCGGTCAGGCTAACGTTTCGCATGGCCAAGAGGCGGTTCGCTCTCCTCAAGTACAGTTCGCCGTTCCGGCAACAAACTCACAAACCGGGCTTGTATCTAAGCCTACACTAAGTTCGAATAGTTCAGCACCTATCCCAGGACATAAGAAAAAAAGTTCTTTCCAGATCACCAGTGTTATCGAGACTAAAGCCCGAAATCGTGGTGATAGTAATGGATATGATGGCGATTTGAACGAAAGCGATATAGTTGAAGATGATCATGAAGAAGTCCAAGTGGAGCTTGGTTTTTCAGATGTAGGAACTGCAAATGGCAATGGTGGATCTAGATTTAAAGTAGTTAAACTGCAATTAGATAAATCCTATCTACGTGGCCGATGGAAATGCCACGACTTTCCTGATGTGGAGTCAACGCAATCTTCTACAAGTGTGTCTACTTTATCTTCGGCAAATATATCTGCTCAGCCTTTGAGAGACAATGTGGAGAAAACGGACTCCCACTCTAGTGCAAGGATAAATTCAGCTAGCAATTCCGTTGGCAATCATATAGCAAGTGATACAGACTCGCAATTGTCAGAAATCCAAACGCATGGCTCGGCTATAAAGCCGTCGACAACACAAGCAAATGAACACAATTCTATATCAGGGGAAGTACATATAGCCTTGAAAAAGAAGGATTCTGAAACAAAATTGGGAGGTGTTGGTGAACTTGCAAAGCATAGCGATTCCTCAGTAGCAAGAGTTTCGTTCGGTGTGGAAAATTTTGATACTACTTCCCTCGAAGGAGCGCAATTACTTGTTTCAGCAGGGTAAGTTCTCCACGAGATATCGAGCTGTGAGCAATAGTCTGTATGTGGCGCAACGTGGTGAAGGGGATAATCGATTAGAGTCCCTAGAGAGTTTTCCAAAAGTTGCTGTACAACGAGCTTTTCCTCGCGTTTAGATGGCCTTAGCAATGTTTTCGGCTATTGCCCCCACTTATTTCGCTTCAATAAGTCTTAAATTGCAGCGTTGGAAGTTATTGACTCTCCCAGACCACATTATTTATTGATGATCCATTGCTACAAGCAGACAGCTTCTTAATTTGTTGCCGGCTTTCTCGTTCATAATTCTTTTGTTTAAACATTATATCTTGTTCAGGGTTGACCATAGGCATTGTACCATTTAGCTCAATGTTGTGGTTTCTCAATCGAAGAAAATATGTTGGCGATGTTGTAGTATTTTTAAACCAAGTGACCATAAAATTCTGATTTGATTCGTTCTTTGCTCTTTTACTGTACTGTTTACAATAATATTATTTGTATTCCACGTGAGGTTTGAGGAAAGCCGGTTATTAAGCTGGAGTTCTTCGAGTTTGTTGTGTATTTGACGGCTGGTTAAACCATATTGTCACTGATTATAAATAAAGTAAGTTGCCAGCTCTTTCTTAAAAGAAATGTTTTAAAGAGATTCCTCGAGGCAGTTTCTAAACTCCCTATATGTCGTACAATATGTAATCGCATTTTGTAACAATGGCATTTCCTGAATTGTTCTCAGTCTAACTGACCAAATCTCTTAAAAGTTCCTTTCCGCAAGAAATTTGCTACCAGTGAAGCACAAAATAGGAGTGAAAAAATTCCTTATTGAAAATACATGTATCTTTCCTACAAATTAGCATTCTCTATGAAAACTTCTGTGGTTTGGTTCAGTATGCAGTTATATTGTACTTTCTGAAGACACAGAGTTAAATCATCTATTTGGTATTGCCTTTGTAAAATGTTCATAAAGACCCTTTAGTGTTTTGTATTGTAAAGCTGTTTCATGAAAATGTAAATGCTGTTGTATTTTAATTTGTTGTTGTTGATTGTCCTTTTCTACCATTTTTCTCTTGCCACGAAAATGTAGCATGAAATGTTGTGTTTTAGCTTTGTTGTCCTGTCAAAATGTTCCTAAATCCCGTGGTGATATGCTGACAATTTTTCAATGGATAAATAAGATGCATATGCCAATGAAATATTGTTAGTTTTGAATGCATCAAATCAGATGTTTGTTCCTGTTTAAGTTGACGTTTGTCGGCAAATTGGTTTTTGTAACTAGGTGATTCACCTGATCTTCAACTGAGGTGTAAAATTTTGTAAAGCCAATATGTCCAGAAACTAATGTTTTTCTCTCATCTGGACAAATGTCTAAATCTCTGAACTTATGGTAGTACAGGTTAAGATGATCAGATCTCCCTACCAGGGATTTGTTTTTGTGCTCTCTGATAATGCTTTTCTTCCAGTGTGGCTTGTTGTTTTTCAGAACCTTTGCTGGTTAAGTGATTTTTAATGTTATGCATGTCTTTCATGCTGTGCCGATAGCAAAACTCAAGGCGTTAATTTCCATAAACGAGAGTTTGTTTTGGCTGTATAAGTTACTTTGAGCGTGTGTATTCTTCCTTTTTTCTGAAGGTATTAAGGCAGTGGTAAAAAAAAGAGTACAGGTTGTTTTTTTAGCTCTTGCTGTGAACAGGGTTATTAGTTGTTTGACATTTGCAGTGGCCTTCGGGGCAAGTTTAATCTGAGAAGGCATTACCTTATCAAAGAAAAATTCCATCTGCTGTGTTTTAGCATGGTCAAAGTTTTTCTGTAGTTGAGATACATTTACCATCTTCCTTGTGCAGCTGCAGCGATCTCAGTTGAGAATCTGTTACTGTGTTCCACGCATTCTTTTTAATTATTTAGATTGCACCAAAGAGTGAAAATGTGAATTTTTATTAGAAAAAGACTGTTTTAGTTTTAGATATCATTGTTATGCTCCTTTGAAGCTGTTATCATTTGTCTTTATTTTCTAAAAAAGGAGTTAAAAAAATAACTGAATTTAACTTCCTTATCAGTGATGCAAGTTACTTAATCTGCAGAGAGGAACTTGTAAAATGGTAATATTACTGTATTTCTATTTTGAGAGCCAATGTTTATGCACATATTTTATCCATATTTTTGCAAGAGTTGTGTATAATCTTGTTCAGCCACTTTTTGAAGAAATGAAGTTTTTTTTACCCATGAAGCCCATGGACACCAAGATTTCTTTTGGAATACTCTGATTAACCAATGTTGTTGGTTGAGTCGCTGAAGTAAAAGAAACAAGCAAGCATATTATTTTTATTGTAACTCACAGGCTGTGTAAATACTCACGGGTTATTTTTTGGTAAAATATTCAAATTTGCACAGGTGAAGCATAAGTTTCGAGAAATTACTGTAGTTATGTCCCACTTTATTTCTAATATTGTATCCCTGAGGATGTGAGTGTTGTATCTGCAGAAGAATAGCCATGAGTATCTCGTGTAGAAACAACATTAAAATTGACCAAGTTCATTGGATAAAAGGAGTAATGTTGCAGATAAGGGTGCATGCGATTGACCATATTCCGGAATAGGAATGGATGGAATAAACTTGAGAAATTACTTGTTTTAGCAGCCATAGCATTCTAACATCTAAAAAGCGCTTGAAATAAAATGATAAGATGCATGAATTTTTTTGTTGGTCTAAAAAACACCCTAGAAGAGATTCGTAACAAAAAGTCTCAATATTCTTGTTCCAGAATACAATTAATCGAATGCTTCATTCAAAACCGTTACAATCTGAGACCATGAAATATTTATATCAGCCTAAAATGGAAACTGAAACCTACGTTAAAAGAGCCGTTTCTTCCTATGCACTTAGACTATAGAACTGTTTGCCACCTAGTATTCATAAATCTAAATCTACATCTTCTTTTGAGTTTCTTGAAACTTATCTTTGTACACAATTTTGATTTAGTATAGTTTTTCTTTTCAAGGGAAGTCTGATTATTGGCTTTGTTATTTTACTTTTACTCTGACAATTTTTCAACTTTTAGGTATAATAATAGAGAGGAAAAGTTGTTACGTCACATTGCCATGGTAGCAAAATTTCTGGATGACATCCAATCGCACATGGAGTGTCACTTAAAAAAGAATTCACACTGCTTCAAACTTCATCAATCTTATTCTATTTCATGTAGTATCTCAAATGTTGGTGAAATTTTCGTGGGTTTAGTCTGAAAGGACCATATTTTCTGCTCCAGTGATACAGGCTAATTCTCAACAGACTATTTAGAACAATGTTTTGGTGGTTACAGCAAAGACCACCGATCAAACAAAGGTGTCTGATTTTACCAGATTTTTTTAGCAAATTTTTGTAGAATAAAGAAGCAATTATTTTAAGTCTCATTTTCTTGCAAGGAGATCATAATGTATTACCTGAGGAAGCCAAGACATGCCTGTCGAAATATCGGATAATATAGTCAAACCTCCCATAAGCGACCACCGAAAATGGGATGAGTTGGTGGTCTCTCACGAGAATTCGAACTGCAAGAGGTCTCTTACAAAAAGAAGTCCAGACACGTCCACTTATTGGAGTTAATGTATTGCAAGGAATTTTTAAGGTCACAACATATGTAAATCATGTTTCTAAAAGATCTTCTCCTTGAGTCGTACTTTTTTATTTCTACTGAGAACTTAGCACTTTGTCGTTGGAAACGAACAAAAATGTTTGCATTGCTCGTACCTAAAGTAAATATTAGAGAGCTTTAGATTCTGAGATGAGGACAACTATGAGTATGAGATTTTCTCAGTACTAACTAGTGCTCTAGCGTGAACCTTGACTTTTTGGCGTGAAAATGCGATAGCTGTCTTCATTCTACCACAATTTTTAGCCAGTAATCGTTTTTAAGGTTACAACATATGTAAATCATGTTGTTTCTAAAAGATCTTCTCATACTCTGTGTACCCTTTGCATACACTGAACATAAAGATTAGACCATGGTATCACAGGGTTTGTACAGGTCATGGAAAACCTGGAAAGTCATGGAATTTAAGAATGTTATTTTCCAGGCCTGGAAAGTCATGAAGTTTAAATGTCGGTCCTTGAAATTCATGGGAAATGAAAATTTTGTTTGGTAGCTTAGTTACTGCAGATGACAAATCAAGGACAATTTAGGATAGAGAGGAGTAATTAAAGAGTGCAAATGGCATGCATTTTGGTGGCCACCTGAGTTTGTGTCTATTGAACTGTTCAAGGTCAAAAAATACCCCCAAAAAAGGAAAATTGTGAACATTTTTTAAAGTGACAACTAAACCAAAGGTCATGGAAAAAGTCATGGAAATTCATGGAATTTGAAAAGTGCAAAAGAGTACGAACCCTGTATCATGAGGCCACTTAAAAAAGGTTAATAACAATGGAGAATTCTAAAACCGTCTCCTAAAAAGTGGTCGTGGTCGCTTATGAGAGGTTCCAACTGTAAATCCTTAACTGGGAAAATTGTGGCTTTTTGGATAAGTGGTCACTCATGGGAGGTAGTTGTTTATGAGAGGTGGTTACACATGTTGGTTGGAATGTACTTACATGTAGGCTTTTAACCTTTTATCCTTTCAACTGCGGCGGGATTAGCTCATTCGGTAGAGCGCTTGACTGCAGAGCGGGAGGTCGTGGGTTCAATTCCCAGGGCCGGAACAATACTCAGGGTCTTAAAATAACTGAGAAATGAAGGTACTTCCTTTGCCCTGCAAGTGGCTGGACCTTTACATGGCTTGGATGACCATGTGAAATGGCAGTCCCGTCTCCAGTAGGAGACGTAAAAAACAGTGTCCCCAATTAGTATTTTTGTGCTAAATACATTGACACTGAAAGAAAGTGCATTATTTATTTATTTATTTATTTATTTTGTAGCTATACAGCAAGAATTGAATCATATAATTTTGGGGAAGGGAAAGTGATGATACTTTTGGCTTTTTCTCTTTCAGACAAGGCACTGCAGATGCTGAGATGCCTATTGTAAATAAAATTGCTACGGCAATGGTATGTGGACTCATGGTTTATCTTTTATATCAAAGCTGATTGGCTTGTATGTGTGCATCAGGCTGCAAAGAAAGTCAGTTTTACAGCTTGCTATTTGGGCAACTAGCCCTCAAAAAATTATTGACCAGCAGGACTGATTACAGCTCTTCCGTGATTTGAATTCCCCTAGAAACTTCACTTGCCCTTCTGGCAAGTTTTGAACAGAATTTACTAGCCCAATAGCAAAATCCACTAGCCCTGGGCTATCAGACACTACTTTCTTTGCGCGCAGGGGCATGTGTAGAGTATTTATTTGAAAGTAAATTGTATTAGTTATCCTAGGTTGACTTGCTTGCAAATTAATGAATTCAAATGTTCAGTAATCTTGTGTAAAACAAATTGAAACAATTTGTTTCTGGATGACTCTACAATCAGTGAAGAAAGAGTAGTTCAGCTCTTAACTGGGTTATTGTTTTTCTTCAGCTGGTCAGAGGTAATCAGTACGTTGCTAATCATCTCTGAGCTAGCCAATCAGCACTATTCTTTTTTGTAGTATATGTTATGTGGCTAAATGTAATTTAGGCAAAAATAACCTCTAAGCAGTGCTGGTCAGCTGTTTCCCCAGCTATAGTAGGGGTGGCCCGATGCCTTTAGCAGGGGCTTATATACGCAGTTGTTTGCTTGCAGTTCTTCGCAAAGTGTCATTGCAATAGCTTGCTGTTTGCGTGCCAGTTTGTGCTTTTGTAAACCATATACTAATGTTATAATTAATACTATCTTTGTCCCTGCAGGAACAAATTACTCAGATTAAGTCAGACCTACTTAGTGTTGTAAACAAAGAAGTTCAGACATTAAAGGAAACAATATCCAAACTCACTGAGGAAAATCAGGAACTTAAACAAGAAAATGAAAAATTACGGACCTTGGTGGAAAGCAAGCACTCTACATGACAGCGGCCTTCATCTCAAGATCTTATAATCTAGAGTGAACCTGAGCTCGCTTTTCCAATTAACACTGTTGTTCAAAATATTTCAGTGTTGTTGCATGAACCTTAGGCAACATCCTCGACAACAATTTGCTTGTCTTTCCAGGAGAAAATGCTTGTTTAAATACTATGAGGTTCTTGAGGGAAAAGTATTGTTGCAGTCTTTGGCTGTCTGTGTTTTAAATGACTGTCATAAATTTTTGAAGAACCGATGCTTATTCACGAGGGAGTAAAACACCAAGATGTCAAAGCATTGTTAACCTCAAACTTCAAAGATGCCCAAACTTGCTTTCCAGGAGAGATCCCAGATTTCATTTATTATATTGAGTACTGAAAACAAAAGAGCACCAGCCAAAGAGATTTCATTTAAATGGTTATGCAAATGTTTGGGATTTTGGCCTTGGGATCAGAAGTTAGAACTGGAATATTCAAGCCTTTGTAACTGCTTTTAGAAAGGAAAGAGGGGAGCAGTGGTTGTCATTCTTGTTGACTGTAAAGGTTGCAGTGTAGCAGAAAGCAACAAACTATCATTCTATCCAGCTTGCTTTTTACTGCGCTACACACAGGGCCAGTTGTCAACCTTGAGTCCTGCCTTTTTATTTCTACTGAGAACTTAGCACTTTGTCATTGGTAAAGTAAATATAAGAGAGCTTTAGATTCTGAGACGAGGACAACTACGAGTACGAGATTTTCTCAGTACTAACTACTGCTCTTACGTGAACCTTGTCATTTTGGCAGGAAAACGCAATAGCTGTCTTCATTCTACTATGAGTTTTAGCGACAATGTCATAGTGGCAGAAACAAGTTATCAAATTTTAGAAGTGTAATCATTTTGCAACCGGGAAACTACTATTTTTCAGGTGAAAAATAGAACAATGAAGTATTCCGGGTTAAATCTCGTAGTGATATTCGTCCTTGTCCTCAAATCTAAAGCTCTCTATTATTATTGCACAAACATAGAACAAATTTATGTTAAAATTTCATGTATTCTTCTCAAAACAGAAACAAAAGGGCATTGTCAATTTTGGATCATTGTGCCCTTGTCTTTATGTTGATTATGCTTACTAATATATTTAAATACTCAGCCTCATAAAACAAACTTTAAAAACCTTAAACCTTAGTTGTGGTATAAACTGAATAAATGCAAGAGCATACTAGATACTTTAAGCAGCCATGACAGCAGTGGAAATTAGATTAAAGTAAATTTGTGCATCATTGCGGTTAATCCAACTTGCTCAGTTTTTTGTTTGTAACCAAATCATCCTGGAGCTGGATTCCTGTCCAAGTTAGAAAGAGTTCAGAGAAAACTTATTTTCTGTGTGTTCTTGCACCCACATAAATCATTTGTCAGCAGTTTTTGTGTTGTACTTGTACAGAATGTACAAAAAGGTGTTATGAATGGGAAGGGATGGTGATTAATGGTATTTTCATTGCTGTCATTGCTTTCATAGTTGGTTAAGGTTCTCCAAAGATGCAGTCACACCAAGAGATGATCGTGTCTTTTACAAGAGAGAATTTTACTGTAGTAAATACGAAACATTTTGTCACTTCTTTTATTGTTGCCTTCTTTTGACTGAACAATGTGAACTAATTTTGATTTCATCTGACTTATTCTAGCCTTTGAAACCTAAACTTTCTTGGATGGTTGTATAATGTAATGGGCCAGATATTAAGAATGATCAAAGTTTACCTCAATTCAGAGACTATTGGTAAAATAGTAGTCAAATACCACAATTAAAGAAACATTTTCACATGAGTTCTTCTATGAAATGAGTTCTCTTCTCCCAATGGAATGGCCGGCCCTACTAACAATACTAACTGCCAGTGGATCAAAGACGAAAAACTTTCAGAAGGATCACAAACGTGTATTGTTTGGTCATTTTTTTTTTTTTTGAGACAAAATTCCAGAACTGGGCAAAATTGCAGTCCTTTTCCTTGTCTTTGTATGAACCTAAAGTTTGGAACACACTAGGTGACACATCGCTACAACATGTCACAATGACAAATCACTGGTTGTGTACAGGTCAAGCAACAAGTTGTGTGACACGTTGCAACAACAAACCTCTATATATGCACTGGAGAGTTTTTGTGAAAATCTTTGTCTGGGCAAAGGAATTTTGTCATTGAAAAAATCACATCTGATTTGAATTTGTGTGACTTGTTCCAGCGACAAATTTCTGTTGCGCAGACAAGGGTTTTCACTAAATTCTCCAGTACACACAAAGAAATTTGTCACTGCGATGTGTTGCCGCTATAATGTTGGTGCAACTTTTCACCTAGGCTCTTGCAGCCTTAAAGATTACCATTGATAAAATTTGCCAGATTTTCAGTTAGTGCCTTTTAATTTGAGTAGATTCAAATAATGTTATTTAAAACCTTTGAGTTGCTGAACACCATCTTCGCTTTGATCAAGTAACTGGCCTGAAGCTTTAAGAAAGGCTAGCCTCTTTTGCTAAAATGGTGTTTGTTAATCTTTATGAGACTGAATGATGGAGTCTAACTTTTTAGTCTGGGGATGAAATCCTATGGTGGGGCCCTTCAAATGAAACCTCTTCAGAAGTACTTTCACATGGTACTATTTATTTAGTATGTTGTTCTAACTTTTGAGTCTGTGGATGAAATCCTATGGTGTGACCATTTAAATGAAACCTCTTCAGTCATCAGTAGTGCTTTCACATGGCACTATTTGTTTTCTAGCAATTTACAAAATGAAATTTGGAAGTTTTTACTTTGCCCCTTATGGCAGTGATAGCTGGGACTTGAAGCAAAGTCCTCCTTCTCTCTAGCTTGTGTTAATTTTTCTGTAATAAGGTCAACCCTTTTGAAAACAGGCACGTTTAGGACTGACAGTAAGGGTGTGTCCCAAAAGCTAAAACTGGCTAGATGAACAGGCCCAGTTTAGACCTGTCTTGAAAAAGGAACAAACCCTTTTTTAAAAGATCTTTTGCTAAAAAAACATTTCTACCTTGAATACTTTAAGAATATTTATGGTTGATAGTATTCTCTTCCGGTGCAACTACTCAAACTGGGGGACTTGGAAGAAGATCCAATCACAACGTTTTTGAAAACAAAGGATTTTCCAAGTTTTTTGCAAATGGACTAATAACATTCTTAAATTTGAGGGCTGTTTCCATAGAGGTCAGGTAAGTTCAACGGTTTTAAAGTATTCAACGTTTGCATAGATGAACCTTGAATTTTAATGGTCTGTTTGCAAAAAAAAACTTGAGAATCTTTTGATTTCAAAAAAGTTTGTGATTTGATAATCTGCTTCCAGGTTCCCTGGTTCAAGTAGTCACACTGAAATTACTGTACTGGTGTGGCCGGCTGGTTCTGACAAAATAGCAAGTGCCCTTTTAATAAGTGTCTGTTTTAAACAGGTCTACACCTTGTGGAGAGTCGAAAGCGGTCAGGGTGCAAGCTGTAGCTATTATGTACTAGCCTAAGGGTCATTTTAACTAGCCTGAAAAACTGTTTTTGATGAACATGATTGATAACTGTTCTTCTGTAACTGAATTTCCCATAAAACTTCACTTGCCCATGGGGCAAGTTACGAACAGAATTCAACATTCTGACAGTACAATCCATTGGCCTCAGACTATTTGACATGCATTTCTTTGCATGCAACAGCATTGGCTAGCTTTTGGTGTCCAGCAAGTCTCTGATACAGTCCTCTGACTGGTGTAGTTATAATTAAATCATTTTGACCCTGCTCGGCTTAGCACCTTCAGTAGCTCATTGGTAAGCATCTGAACTAGAAGTTGGAGGGTCGTAAGTTTAGTTCTCACCTAGAGCTTGGAAGTGTTTCTGAGCTTTCTAGTGTTAGAAATCTTCTTGCAAAATATAGAGTTGTCTGTCACAAGAGAGCCGATAATTGTGAGAACTACTTTTCCCAAGATGTGAACAAGAGAGAGAAGTTTAGCTCATGAAAGGATAAAAATAATACTGTTAATGCAATAATGATGTTGTTGGTGTTCCATTGCTGTTGATGATCTTCAAGACAATCAAATAGATGTATTTTTCTTTGTATAAAATAGATTGAAAAGGGAGATCGCCCTGTCATACAAAACAAGTAAAAGGTATTGAGATGGACCAGCTCATGATCATATAGACACAAGAAACAGTTAGCCCTCACAGCTGCCACAATAACATAAGTTCTAGTATTTACTTTCACTGAGAATATAAAAGCTGCAAATTAAAACTATAGCACAGAACTACAGAACCCCTGGTTATGATATCAACTGTTGGTTATCATGTGTCACTTTATTTCTGCACATCCTTCCGTGGACAGTGAAACAGTAGTCCATAGGGTCACTTTCAGTTGAACTATAATGGAGGCAAGGTGCAAATAAGGCTAAATTTTTTTAAGCCACCCTCCCCCTCCCACATAGACACAATAAAAAAAAACAGACCACGAAGTTCTCTCAAAAGCAGGAATCAACTTTTTTGCGTATAAAAAAATTGTCTCTTGACAGACATTTTGCATTATTGTCAATCAGAAATGGTCACTGGGTCATTTTCTTTGGCTCTCTATAAGGTGAACACTTCTATTAGGGCCTGTTTACATGGAGGTGGAGGACTCCAGTAAGGTGAGGTACCCCACTCGGGTGGGGTAAAGGAATAACCTGCATTTCCTTGCAATCTTATAACCCAGCCATCGTGGGGTGCACTTTCCCATGATCATTGAATGGCTGCTAAGTGTGTAAACAAAACATGGCAACCAATTTGATGAAACACCAATCTGTTCTGGCTAGGATGGTTAACCCACCTTGAAGCGCTTGCATGGATAAAATTAGGCCCTGGCAAAGATGGTTGCCCTGCCTGGCAGACCAGGCAGCCCCCCTTGGCGGGCCAACCCACCAATCACATTAACATAATCAAATTAAAATGAGACATTATTTGGACAGGCAGGTTACCCCACCTAAGAAGGCTAGCTCACCTATCTTGGGTCCTCTACCTCCATACCTAAGAAGGCTACCTCACCTATCTTGGGTCCTCTACCTCCATGTAAACGGGCCCTAACATTACTTTGTCAGAGTTGCTCTTCATCAGTGGGGGAGGACAGGGGGTGGAACCAGGAGAATAGGGCACAGGAGTTGGTAGAAGAAAGAGTAGAAAATGGAAAGAACAGTAAGCTACCCCCAAAAATGATCAAATTCTTATTCTCTAGGCCCCAGTTGTTCAAACGTTGGATAGGGCTATCCACCGGATATATCAGAGAAACCGATTGCGTTACGCACTGGATAGATTTTTATCCAGTGGATAGCACTATCCAACGTTTGAACAACCAGGAACAGGGCCCAGTTGTTCAAAAGATGGATAACGCTATCCACTGGATAAATCTTTATCCACTGAATAGCGCAATTGGTTTCCCTAAACTTATTCCCTGGATAGCCATTTATCTGGCCCCAGTTGTTCAACAGGTGGATGCGCTATCCACCGGATAAATCTCTATCTACTGGACAGTGCAATTGGTTTCCCTAATACTTATCCACAGTATAGAGATTTATGCGATGGATAGCTCTATCGAGCTTTTGAACAATTGGGGCTGGGCCTCAGTTGTTCAAAGGCTGGATAGCGCTATCCACCGGATAAATCTCTATACTGTGGATAGTACAATTGGTTTCCCTAATACTTATCCACTGAAAGGCGATTTATCCGGTGGATAGCGCTATCCAACGTTTGAACAATGGGGGAGGTTTTCCAAAAGAGCAAAACATAATCAATAAATTTACTGCAAGGGTATCTGATAAGAAGCCTCAAGTGGAAGTCTGATGAAATGACAGATTCTCTTTCAAACAGGCCTCTTGTGTGAAACAGAGAGAGGGAGAGAATTAAGGTCTTGATCAATGTCCCTTCACCACTTGACCACTCAATCAAGCTGACGGTAAAAAGGCCAAGAAAAATAACTCACACTTTCTCTACTTAAATAATCGAATTTATTCTTGTAAAATAGCTTTGTGAAACGGTTAATTAAAGAGACTTCAAATTCTCGATAGATTTACATGGGAATTTACTGATAAGTGAAGATTAACAATCATATTTCGTACGGTTTCAGTAAAGACTACGTAAAAAAATCTGACCTAGAACCATTATAACAAGAAGGAAATCCAAGATGGAAGAAAATATTGAAGCATAAAGGTCAACACACCCTACCTACAAACAGTTTTTTCAAAAGCAAAATGTTTGACCTGTATGAAGCGAGTTTTCCGTCTATAACTCTATTATTTTTCTGGAATATCTGCGTGAAATTTTTACACGTAAGCAACAGTGCAGTAGTGTCGAGTCCTCTCTCTCGTCAGTCGAAATATATTTTTTAATTTTACTACACATCATTATTCAAACTATCCCATCCTTATGCTCTGAATGATCTGAAATATCGCTGTGAAAGAGAAGGAAAACAGCAGTTAACTTAAGAGAGAAATTTTTGCGCCGTTAGATGGTTACCAGAAGTCGTAAAATTCATGAAAGCCTGCCAAAAGCCTACCACCAACGCGAAGTTCGCGACTGAATATTTGACTTTTCAATTGCTCACCTGATCCACACACGACGAAAATAAATAATCCAAGAAGAATAGGTCCAACTGGATACTTTTCCTCTTGTGGTTTCTAAAAAAATAAAGAGAGATCGTCAAAAATAGCCAAAAAGAATTAAACGTTTCATGTTCCAATAAGAAGAAGATTTGCGTCGTTTTCTAAACGGCGTACACGAAGCTTCGTGGCCATTTCAAACCCTCACCAATGATTTAGGAACATTTCCTCTTGTCAAAACGTTCTGGCTATGTTTCTCGTTAGCAACACGCATTCTCTGTTTGGCTGGCATTTTAGAAGAAGGAGTTCTGGTCAGTAGAAAATTGCTTCAATGTCTCGTAGATCCCAACCACAACAAAGCAAGCTTGTAAAGGAAGAAGAAGCGATCTTACGCAGAATGTGACGTAAGAATTTCCTTATCCCTTTTTTGATTGGTGCCCGCTATCCACGTGACCAACAGATGATTAAATATGGCTCTTTTCAATACTTTCCTATCCTTCTTTTAAAATTTCTTGGTTTGTGTACTCTTTTTATGACACGATTACAAGCTGAATCAATTTTTTAAAAAGATTTTCATCATTTTCAGTTCCGCAATGAAATATAAAAACTCTGCGACTGTATCCGCTCACTGGCTATAAAAAACATCTCCAAACACGTAGACGAATCTGATTGGTTACAAGCGACCTCATGAGAGAGCTGGGGGTTGTAGGAGTCGAGTACTAGCATTTCCGGAATGGGGAAATGGATATTTTAGTCGGCCAAAAACAAGGAAAAATGATACAACTCACACAACTTGAGAGTCATTTTGAAGATGGAGTTGTATGGTCAAACACGTCGAAACAGAAAGTTGTGGCAGATATGAAAATGACAGAGCTGAATTTTTTATTAAGTTTCTTTATCTATGGCACAGTTCGTTCTAATGTAAAAGTCGGACTTATCGAATCTGAAGAGACTTTTTTTAGAGTTTTTTTTTTTTCGTTATAAGAATGTGCTTATTGCACAGTACGGAAGTATAAACACGCTTAAGAATTATATCCAATGTTACAAACCCATAGCCCTCGTGGCCGCCTGTTAAAAGGGGAAGGGGAAGGGGGAATTTGCTCTCGCGCGCCCAAATTCCCCGTCCCCTTCCCCTTTTAACGCCGGCCACGCAGGCTACAAACCCTCAGCTCAATCATTTCAGCTATTCCTTAAATTTCAGCCCGATATACTGACCGGCTCTTTGAGAAATAATAGGGTAGAAGTTTGACCAAAAATAAAGAGAAAACAAACCCTTTTACCGATTATTCCAAATTGTCAAATGATGAAGGAATTTTCCTGCAGTTTAATTCTTAGGGGGACCGACATCTAAGTCCAAAGACCGAGTGAAAAATTTGTTCTCGTAAGTTAACGCCGTCCTGTATAAAAAAGTCAGATTAGAAAGAGGCTAGAAACTTTCACGCCGTGGTTTCTTTGCTCATTGAGCCTATTGCTTTTTTGACGTTTACGAGTGTCATCGCCGTTGGGTTGCTTTTCAAAGTCCCTAATATCAAGACTGCATATACGGCAGCAAATACCCGCCCTTTAAATAATAGTCGCGCAGCATCCGATCACTGAGTCCTCATTAATTAAGCAACACTTTCATGTCGGCGGCTGATCCTTGCCACTTGCCATGCTACATTTAGAACACAACTTTATCATTGCTACTTTCACTCAACCTTAAAGAGCCGAGCTGTGGCCCTGCAAATTCCCCTAAATTACTCATTTCACGCAGTAAGCGTGGCGGATCGGTTAGAGCGCTGGACTTATAACAGTTGGAGGTTCCGAATCAAGTCCTGCCCTAACACGCCGGCTGGATTTGTTCGTGGTAGTTCGGAGTTCAAATCGTCGGCCAAACTTGTAAAATAGCCCACTGGTTCGCCTCCTACCAGTCGTAATGTTTAACTATGTTATGTTCCATTCAAATTATTTTCTTCATTATCCCTGGAAAGCCCCATAAGGGAAGAAGATAATTAAAGTATTGTTATTATTATTATTTACATTACTCATTAACATCTGGCCAATTCTTCGAGACTCTGGAACTAAGCATAGCAACAGTTACAAAATGAAAGTGGATTCTAGTTTCATGAATTTGACTGTGACGGCTACTGGAAGGGTGAACCCTGGCGGCCAAACAGACGAGATAGCCATCATAGAGGCACAGAAGTCAAACTCAGTAAAGGTTAATCACAGTCATTTAGGCGGGTTATGACTTCATATTCAGCTTCATATTTAGCTTAATAGCCTGCGTAGCAGCGATCAAAAAGCCCGAATACTCTGGGTACGAGAGACTGACGTGCGGGCAGGCGCTTGAAAGGAATACGGGCTCAAAAAATAAAAAGACTGAGGCGCGCACGAGGGAGCCACGCGGCGGGAGCTTTCAGAGGTTGCCGGATTCTCCTTTTAAACCGTATAAATTTCAAGTGTTCAAATAACTCGCCATGTCACGGTCTTGGCGAATTAGTAAGAGCAAAACTGCATACGCTTTTTAGCTAAAGAATTGGAGATGACCATCGCTCAGAAAATTAAAAGAGAAGTTAATAAAAAATAACGCCCATGTTCCTTATTAAAACAAAAGTGATAATACATTTTCAATTTTCAAACCCCTTGTCATTGTTTATCGGCTACATATTTTATATACCTGTATATCTACCCTTAATTTAATTTCAACTTTTCTGATTAATTCTAAATTTAGATAATAAATATCGCTAGATATAAATAGTAGATGAACAAATTTCTAACTACGGTTCGCTGGGATACCCTGGAATGCCAAACGAGCGAAAAAAACTAGTGACTGCAATTTTTAAAAAAGAAAAAAAGATAACTGTTTGATAAAAAAATAATAATAATAATAGACCCTTCCCGGACATCCCAATAGTAATTATTTTTAGGTGTTACACTATTTTTAAAAGAGGTTTTCCACTAACCTTTCTGTGCCTAGACCATTAAACTAGAAGCTTAAAAGAATGGCTTCAATATCACATGAAACTGATTTTTACGAAATAGTCCATCAATTGAAGCTAGAAACCAGCAATTAAAAAGTGTTTGACAACTTACTGCCACCTAAGGTAGTCTGTCATTAATCAATTGTTACGGTTAATTCTATCAATGCAATTTTGGCAGATAATTTTAAAAACGACATTTGGTGGAACACGCCATCGGGAAGAACATCTATGTGAACGCCGGCGAGATAGAGCGTTTTTGTCCCTGATAGAAAATGGTATAAAATAACATTAACCTACTATAGAACCAAATCCATTCCCTCTCCCTTCCACCCCTCCTCCTCCGAAAATGTCCCCCCCGGTCTTATATTCGGGTTTTTTTCCATGAATATTCTAAAATTAACCTATAGCTATTGCTCTTTCAGTATACAATATGCTCTGTAAATTTCAGTGTCTTCTCCGCCGCATTTGAAGTCAAAGCTTGTGTTAGCTGGTATAAATACTACAGTCCCACGTCTAACTGTAATCGATGCAAAGGATTTATCAATGCTGCCTGATCCAGATATCGCAATAGCTATACTTGGCCCATTTAAAGCTTGAAACTTGTACATGGAGCAGCTTGATGGAATCTAAAACAGAACACAAATCATGAGAGGGATTTCTTTAGCATCTACTTCATTTTGTTTTCTTATTTGTTATCACTACTTTCATCCTCGGAGACCCAAGGAAGGGCAGATAGTGGGGGCAAGGGAAAGTCTAAACGGGTGGGAAAAAATGGCGCGAAAAAAAGGTAAAGTGGGGCTATCTCCCCGTTATTTGCTTTTCTTCGCGCCATTTTTTTCAGCCCGTTTAATAGAAGTGAACCATAAACGCAATTTATGGCCCGAATGCGCGATGGCTGTTTACGCGTTAAGGCTGGGTAATTAGGGACCTTACGGAACTACGAAGGCGACGGCACCGGGAACGTCTAAACACATTAGCTTAGTGAGCAACACAACAACTCTACACGTGAATTACGCTTTTTTGTATATTTCTTTACCGTTCTTGCACAACTACGACGTGATATGACCAATTTTCGAAAAGACGAATTAAAAAAGGACAACGTCAAGGCGATAAATTTCACTATTTTTTACGCGGTTATCTTTCTTCAGTTACAGCCTAGCTGATTTCCCTACTTTCAAGTAACTGTGTGACTTGGCATAAGGGCGAAAAAGTTTGAAAGGAAGCAAAGTTTACTGTTTCAGCGATTTTTTCATTGGCGTCGCCGTTGTCGGAACGTAATAATGAGCTCTTCCAAAGAAGTGAAGCTTTACAAAAAATGGGATATTGAAAGGTTATGTAACTATACAGCCAGCAACGACAAAAACGAGAGCGAAAAAGCCGAGAAAATACCAACAGGGACATGACTTCCTCCTGAATACGTGAATTGACAGGTTTTGAAATCATTCAGACAAGAGACATGTGTATACCCCCTCCCCTGACAGGGTCTCCATTGTGAAAGCCCTGGATACAATAATGGGGTCCTGATCTTTGGAAGAACAGCGTTATGTGTGCTCGGGAACTTTCACTTGCCTGAATCCGCGCTACAGCAAAGTCAGGGACAGGAGGATCATAAATTGTTGTGTAAGGGTCATTTGGATCTTGATGACAAGGGAAAATGTTCTCCTCTTTACTGCGACAGCTATAATCCAGCATTTCACAGAGTGTGTCTACATCCTTTAACTTTGGCGTCAATCCAGCTCTGACGACATTATCACTACAGGCCATGCATTCTACACAGTCTGAACATCCAAGAAATAATAAAAAGAGAAAATGAAAATTACTTTTAGTCTTTAAAGAAGAGAAAATAGGTGACTTTTTGAATTGGTATAGCCTGCTTTGCAGGCATCACTGTCCCGTTTTAGAGAACGGGAGGGAGACTGGGGAGAGAAGGGGGAGTGACAGTGACTCCTCCTCTTCTTCTTCTCCTTTACTGGTTCTCAGACCCCCCACAGTCAGTGTAACCATATCTGAAAAGAGTTGCCTGCGGCGGAGGCTGTGATTGATGAGCTACTAAGCTATACATTATATTATGCTCCTATTAAACGTTAGCCTTATTATTAACCTCCAAGTTAAATGCTGATATAGAGTATTGAAATATTTCAGTAATTATTACTAATTATATAGGGATGGTTGTTAGCTACACAAGCCTGGGTCTTTGAAACATTTGACCTGATCTCAGAATCGGGAAGCCTCTGTGATGGGGCATAAAAGGTTAATTTTTTGCAGGTTAAAATTATTTTCCAGACGATGATGGACTACTTATACTGCCAGTCTTGAAAATCAGGATGTTGAGGTTTTTAAAGGAACAACTTTGTCACTGGCTGAGTGAGTGATGGTATTACTAAAACTAATTTTGTGAAGTCCAAGGCAAAATATCCAGAAAACAAAATGTGGATGGAGCCTATCAATCAAAGTGAGATAATCGTAGTTCTTACCTCCAGCTAGATAGGCATGAGGAAGGTTTGGCCCAAGAAACATGGCTTCTCCAGGTTTAAGGACAATGTGGTTTAAGAAATAAATACAAAAACAACCACCGTCGCCAGGAAATTGACTGTTTAGCCTCAGAAGAAGTTCTCCACAATAACTGGACAAGTCATCACCTGAGGATTTCTTTTCTGTGATTCTCTTGAACAATTTATTGAGTTGTAAAGAGATAACAGCAGGGCTGCATGTCATAAGTGCAGTGAAAGCTTTCTTTAGGCCATCATAACCTGTGAAAAATTCATTCACTTCATTTTTTCAACAGAGACACATGGGGGCGGGAGGGGGGGCGGAAGGGAGGTGCCTGCGAGGCTGATGGAGCCTAACTAGAGTGCATGCAATATGTAACCTTGAGAGTGGCATTACCATCACCCAGGTACTGTGAAACCTGACATACTTACCGTACCACATACTTACCAAAGGCGGGGGTGGGGAGCAGGGGAGGGGCAAGCTTATTTTCATGAAGCCGTGATCGACAATTTCTGGCCTCGGTAAATCGTGATTAACTGAAAAACTGTTCTGTGAATCGTGATTGAAGTGCACTCCGCTAAACATGAACTGTCAAAATCCTATATACGGTACACGTACATTGAAGATGAATTGAAGAAATTAAATCATTAATTTGGCCAAACTATCTTAACTAGCATCTGGCGGCTTGGTTTAATTTCACTTTTGAGTCTTAGATGTAACTTCATACCTCAGTAGGGAATTCATAGCCATGCAGAGATCACCCAAACAGGTGGCAGAATTCAAATACTCTATTTTGTTTCGTGACTCATGAAATGCAAAATTGGTTTTCATTGGTTTTCATGAACTTGTGATGAGACCCCCCCCCCCCCCCCCCCCAACCCAGGGCCTTTTTGGGGATAACAAAAACAAAATGATAGGCATGCCAAGGATAGGCCATGATATCTATACCAAATCCCAGACTAAACAGATCGAAAACACCACCCCTCACAGAAGCAGAAATACTAATGCAGTTTCTATACAGCTTCTATCTATGAAAACACCCTCTCCTGTCTTCTTAGGAAAAAAAAAAGCTTATTACACAAACCTGAAGAACTAGCAGCAACAGCATCAGCTGCTTCTTGTCCAATGACAGCAGCCAGTTCTGGTATGGTCTTCACAAAGTTCTGAATTTCAGCCAATGGGCGAAAACCACAAAGACCTTCAAAAGGGGTCAATGCTGTTTGTAACAGAAAAGAATGCAATAGGAAGGTTGATGAAATTTTTCAGCAATTATCTTCCTAATAATACAATATTATTGAACCTCCATGTGCAACCACCTCTTGTAAGTGACCACCTCTAATAAGTGACCACTCATCCAAAACACCAAAACTTTTCTAGTCATAGCATTACAGTTGGAACCTCTGGTAAATGGCCACCTTCAGTAAGCGACCGCAACCACTTTTTGGGCCTGAAAGTTCCATGATTTTCTATTGTTTTTAACCTCTTGTAAGCCACCACTTAAAACTTTCTCTGATCTCTATGTCTGCCATGTGCACTGTGATACTTTGAATATACGAAGAACTTAAGTAACAACATGGATGTACACCCACATAAAGTAGATTTGCCTGGACCTCTTCATGAAAGAGGTACCCTGTGGTTCAATTCTTGTAAGCAACCACCTCCCATAAGCAACCACTCAGTCTTTGCATTTTGGGTGGTCGCTTACAGGAGGTTCGACTGTATTTTCACAAATTCACTCATTCTTACCAATTGCCATCTCTGGCTTGTGGTTAGGATCTTTGTATATTTCAGGTTTCTCCCTATGAAGAAAGGCAGCATGAACTTTGTTTGGATGTGCTTGAATTGACAATGCTTTGTTAACTGATAACACCTTCAACAAGAATGGCAGTTTGCTGTCACATGCCTCTTTAACTGCCTCACCAAGAACATCTTTATTAGATTCAATCCACTCAGACAACAAAATCTCTTTTCCTTTGCCAAGCACTGTTGATGGTCCATTTGGATGCGTTCCCATCCAAAACTATAAAGAGAATGAATAAAAGCGAAGACAAGTCAGTAGGTAGCTAGAAAAAGCAGAATACTTTTGAATATCATTTTCTGCTTCTTGCATGTATGTACACATCGACCAGCCGTTAGGACTCTCTGGACAGTGGTCATTGGTACAGATGGATAAAAGATTTTTAAGCTCCAGGTTAATTTTTATTTTTTATATGGCCCGAGCTACACGTAAGTTACTTACCAACTGGCCTTTTCTATTCTATCTCATTAATATAATAATTAATGATAGTGAGTTAAAATATCAGTCTGAAATCATACCTCAGAATATGGTTTGTCCTCTTCTAGCTTAAATGAGGGACTTTGTTGGGCGAGCTGTGCTACAGTGCTAGTTAAACCAATCTTACCCCAAGCATAACACTGAACAGCACACTTTAATTCAACCACTGCAAAGGAAAAGGAGTTACATAAATTGAGAGAAAATGATGCTATATAACAGCAACCTTGGTGATAAAAGTCAGTGGCTGAAAAGTTAGAAAGGTTGCTGTGATGGGGAGGATGAGGGGTGTACAGCAAGCCAATTTTGAAGGGGAAGGGGAAAGAGAAGAACAGTTTTTGCTTTTAAAGATGCTTGTTACATCATATCAATGGGTTAGCACCTTAGTGCGGAAAAGACTAGGGGAACACCACAAGCAAACAACATCTGCTGCAAGACTGTCATTAAGAGGTGGGGGCCAGGGATTTCTCCCAGCTTCAATAAACTTTGCCCCCAGCTACTTTCAAAGGAAAAGAAGAAAAATAGGTCAGAAACCCCTAGCTGTTTGATTCATCCCCCTCCCCCTCCCCCGCTACTTGTTGTATTTACCTTAAAATCTTAGTGACGACCCCGCTGGACCCCGCTGCTGTTTGGGAAAACTAGTCAAGACCAACCTTGAGATTCAAAAAAATCACAGAGGCCATTCGCAGCAGGTGCCAGTGTCCAGCCAAAACAGAGACAAGGACTATGAACTACAGTGTGTTGCCCAGTATCCAAACACTTCAGTTTAACATTGCAATAACTTTCCTTTGTTAGTCGCAAGAACTCTGAAATTTGGCCCAGAGAAAATCTATTTAGTCCTTAATATGACGAAAGACAGTTTAACTTTTTTGCGTTTGTTTCCATGGCGAAATTAATATTTTTGCAGAGCTCCTATGTTGCCCAGTATCCGGACAGCTGGCCCAGTATTCGGACACAACAAAAACAATGTAATTGTACGTACATTTCGACAGGCAAGCGACTTATAAGCTTCTCTTGCACTTGCAAAGTAGTCTGGCAATCGATTCCAAAAATATAACCTAGCATCGTGAAATAAAACATAACAAATGACTGGGGTATAGTGGGGAACGCAAGGGGTTGTTAAATGGCATAATTCTTACTTCCTTGTCTACGAACTTTTTCACTGATTTAAGGAAGACATCCGTGGACACGTCGAAGCTGCGGTTTGCTAGCTCAATTAGCCAATCTGCAAACGACTTTTTTTTTCTTCATTTTTTATTAAAAAAAACAAGCTTGGGGAAGGGACCTCAATGGACGGTCAAAGGTCACTCTCCTATTTAGTCTGACCTACAGTGTTGATTTCTTCATGCTCAGTCCCTACAGAACCTACAATAAGCCTGCTTTTCTAGCAGTAATCCCTCCTTCTTTCACATCTCTCAATCCCTTTGTGACATTTTTCAGACCGTTGCAACGCCATTCTAGCAGTCACAAGTGGGGAAAGTATGAGAATTCCAGGTTCAACTCCAACACTTTCGGTTATATATAGAAAATGCAGTCACGCGAAACGAAATCAAGTCACCTCCGAATGAGTGAAGAAAATTTTCGTACGGAGTTGAGAAGAATTACATTTTACGACTATATCATATATCCTAAGCTTTAATTATAGTTATAGATATGAAATAAATCCTATCCGGATAATGTACGCAGCTAATTCATCGATTCTGTACAGCAAAGAAAAAACTGTCCGGATACTGGGCACCTGACATCAATACTTAGTGAATGTTTCTGGGCTCCGTTATTCCATTCAAATCGAATTTCAAGAAGAATTAATAAACTTTCTGAGAACCTGACTTCTTTAAGTATCTTCAGTCTAAATATAAAACCATTTCTTTGAAAATATCACATATTACCTACCCTTTTCTGAGCAGCACTAATTTTACTGCGCAGTAAACAGCATAAATATTAGCCATCAACTGTTTATTCACCTGAACAGAACAGCGTCTTCTGCGACTGTTTCGCAAGCTTTCAACTCGCCAAAACCTTCATCTTAAAGCTGAAATATTCAGCTTTCATTCGAATACTTTGTTTACCGATAACTGAAAAGGGCGCCTCAAAAATTGAGTTTTTGTTTTCAGTGTCCGGATACTGGTACTGTCCGGATACTGGGCAACATACTGTACCCCTAATTTTAAATAAACTGCTATCAATGTGACTAAAATACATGTTAATCACATGAAAACTCAGTCAGTTTACTGATGAAGACTGTGTGAGACAGTCAAAAGCTTCTTTGCTTTTTTAAATCTAAGAGACCTTGTGAAAAGAGCTTTTTTCACTCTACATTAGGTAAAAACTATATCATTATTGCACTTTTACAAACAGGGTTGACTTCCCTTAAACTGGAGGCTTGTTAGTAAAGATTTTAATCCTAGTGACGTGCCATTTACAGGTAAATTCTGTTAGGCACTGGATCGAAAAAGTAAAGATAAACTGCTTAACCATAAAAGAGATAGGGCACAACTCCAGGATAGCTTTTCTCGGTAAATTCTGGAAGGATTGAGTTTTGCTTTGGCCATAGCATGAAGACATAACTAGTCGATCAGATGGCGATGTTTTTGAGCAGAGAAATTCAATGTCAATTACCACATGAAGAGAACAAGGTCACGCGCCTGTGGTACCTTCTTCGCCCAATACAGCTCGGGACAGCTATAAACACGTACGACACATGACATGAACATTTCGCTTAAAGTTTTACGGATCGTTTACGTTCAAATCTGTTTTCTGGAGCAAATATTAGCCACCGCAACATTCATCTTTTCTTCGAACTTCTAAACCATAGGATCGATGTTCAGTTTTTGATACTAACAAACGGCCATGCGAACAGAGGGTGGTGTGCCTGTGCTTAAACCTCAAAACTGTCAAAACGGAACAAATATAACAAAATAAATCAGCGTTAGATCATTCAGTAGCTAAACAGTTACCTTCACTGGAACCGGCTATTGACGCCATACTACCATGGAAAACACTTTGAGTCAGAATGATTAGTCAGATTTTACGTGGACCGAACGAATTACGACAGGCGTTATTTGTTCATAGCTTACAATCAGAAAAGGCCTGGGTGCTAAAACTTCTAAGGTAGGGTCGGTGGGGTGGTTGGGTGAGATATGGTCGTTGTCATACTATCAAAAGATAAATCAATATTACATAAGAAACTATACACATTTCAGATATCATATCGTTTTGAATGTAAGAATA
This sequence comes from Porites lutea, assembly GCF_958299795.1. NCBI lineage: Eukaryota > Metazoa > Cnidaria > Anthozoa > Scleractinia > Poritidae > Porites > Porites lutea. The sequence goes on from NC_133210.1 coordinate 6,016,323, forward strand.
TACTTTTTTTAAAGCTGCATCGTTTTATTTCTATTTGGTGAAGCATCAGACAAAATTTCCTCTACCCTACCATGGTCTTTCTATTATCCATGACTATACCAAAGCTAAACAAAGAGCCTTCGCGGGAAGCCTCGATTTGAAACCAACCAAAGCTCATCATGGCGGGCTCCTCATGGTATCTGGAGGCAAGCATGGATAACGATGCTCGAAGATAAATCGAAAAAAAGTGTCAAATGATTCTCATGCAAGACAAAGATAGGTAAGAGCAAGTCTTAATAACTGCATCTGAATGAAATTTGAGCCACTGTCACTACATTTCTTTTGTATTTTAAAGTTAAAACAGCCTAAGAACGCGAATTTAATGTTTCTTGAGCATGAGTAATAATTACTCATGCTCAAGAAATATTAAATTCGCGTTGTTGTTGGTTGCCCAAGTTGAGGATTCCAGACAGTTCTGTTGACGTTTAATATACTTAAAATAGTGAAAATATAGCCGGACCTTGATTTAAGTTTGCCATTTGATAGAAAATGGTTGTTTATATGACCACTGCATAAAATGTTAAGCAACTATACAGAATGCAGGGCCAATAATTATTTAAAGGTCTTACACAGAAAGTATCTTGGTGGCTCGCTAGTCATGACAAGCGTTAAAAGAACGAGAAAGATATAAGACATATATGTATAAGACAGACGTCAGTGCTCCAAGTATGGCTAGAATGCAGAATACCCAGCCCGCTAACTAGTAACAAGGAGGCGAGGTAAAATCTATAAAAATCAATGATTAAATCCCGGCACTGAGGCCATATATGGGTTGAGTTTGCAGTTGGTTTTCTCCCTTGCTCTGAGAGGTTTTTCCTTGCGTTCTCCAGTTTCCCCTCTCCTCAAAAACCAACACTTCCAAATTCCAATTTGACCAGGAATCAGGTAGCGGTATTTCGGTTTTACTAAACCAAGCGGTTTGTGGTATTTGGAAATTTCTGGGTAATTTTAAAGCCATTTGCGGTTTTTTAATGTTATTCTGTGGGGTGTTTATACATAATTTTGTGCGGTTATTCGTAACCCCCCTTATGCCCACCCTCTCAATTCTTCATATCCTACTCAGCCTCAGCTTCAATAATTGCTTTATTATTCATTAAAAATAATTCCAAGTTTAAAAATAAGCTAAACATGCTTACCTTCATCAATGTTAAATAGTGCATGTTTATTGGGAAGTTTAGGAGAGAAAGGGCTGTTTAGGTCTGCAAATATACTCCAAATAGCAGATGTCATCCATTGGGGTGTCTTTTTGCTGTTCTTTCTATGTTTTTAGACTATAGTTCTGCCATTATTCACTTCGAAAACAACTCAAGCTTGTCCCCAGGTCTTTTTGGTTAACAAGACAATAATCTGCAACGTTGCTACACTTTTGACATCATCGGTTCATTTCAATATGGCAAAATCCTTCCAAATTTGGTCAATAATAGCTGGTTATGATGAATTATGTGCGTGATTTTAGCCAATCAGCAACGGAGAAATATTTTGAATGAATAATAAATATTGATATGGTATTTGACTCTTCTTTTTCTAGTACTTGAAAAATTCCGGACAACCTACGCTGCTGGAGGCATGGCTGGACAGCATCCTTTTAATTTTAACCAAACTGGTTTAAACTTGTTACCTTTACTCGGGAGTCCATTGGGAAATCCCCGGCAGCTTTTGAGTCAGTTACAAGGGTTACGAGCTCCGCGGTCAAACATGGGTCTAGGATCATTTGGTCAAGAAAGTTATGGAAGACAGAGAATGCAAATGACTGATGATCGTTTCACAAGGGAACTGCCTGACTTTGACCGTAGAGAGAGGTCCTTTAGAGAGCCATACATGAGATCTCAGGGAAGGGACAATTACCCTGGCGAGAATCGCGATAGAGTTCATGGGCTGATGGACAGGGAAGTTCCAGTGGATTTCCTATTCCCAGAAATGGGCTCAGAAAGAAATGAAGAGAAATATGGAAGGGAGAATATGGAGAGGCAAAGTTATGGTATGCACAACAGAGGCAGATCAAGGTCACCTGTCCGATCTAAGGGAGACATAAGAGATAGGCAAGTTAGTCCTAGCGACAGAAAGTATGGATCCCGAAATGACTTAGCTGTTCCGTGGAATGCGTTGCTTCGCCGCCATTGTTATCTTGTACCCCCCTTAGATGACACCTATGTTTTGGCATTAAGTGGGAAACAACCAGGATGTCGCGCAGTCTTCATTGGTGGTCTTCCAAGCATGGCTGACGAAGACATTGTCAGGGAGATTTTCATTGTCTGTGGGCCTATTGAACAGATAAGCCTAAACAGTGTCCGAGCAAGTACACAAGTAAAACACTGCCAATTGCGCTTTGTCAAACTTGACTCTGTTGAGAGGGCAGTCAAGTTCAACGGTCATGTACTGGTCATTGGAGATGGTCGCGACAGAAAAACAAAAATTGGTCGCATTCGTGTTGATTATGACAAACTACCCGGGGGTAGTGAAGAGGTGCAGAGTGGCATGGTAGTCAAGGAGAAAGTGCAGCTGCCTCAAGATGAGAAGGAACAGGATTTGAGCTTCGAGTTTACACGCAAACAGGCGTTCCATCTTCTGGACCTGATTCGTCATGATCAGGCCTTAACAGAGTCACTTGGTACTTTGACACATTGGTTTGAAAGGGGAGAGTGTAACCGTTCTACAGTGAATGTCTTCCATGCATTACTTAACACTGTCAATAGTCTGATCAAAAGGTTGGTAAGCAGACGGAAGGAGCATGAGCAACGTGTTGAGAAACAGAAACAACAGGCTGTGGAAAGAGGCAATGAAATCAAACAGCAATGTAAGTTAACTCTTTAATCCTTAATATTTAATGCAATTTGACAAATGTCTCAGTAATCACTATTCAGGCATAAAAATAATGTATGCAGGCGATTTTCTAATTATAATCATGTTATATGCAATGATGTACCACATCACAGCAGATGTGCAAATGTTCCTGTGCTTATGTTGAAATATAATCAAGGTGGGAGTGTTAAGTAAGTAAATTAATAATAAAATAATAATAATGAAGTTCTGGGGTCAGCAGTTTTAAAGATGGCACATGGCAGCCATTTTGAAAGTCTCCACTGACTGCTTTTTCTTTTTGGTAAAGAGTTCCAGTCTCTGATTTTACTTGCGATAAAACTGTGTTGGTATTTGGTTGCTTGGAACAGACTTGAATGAATTTCATAGGATGGAATTGCGTAGTGCTCTTTCACCTTTTAGATTGAGTAAATTATGCCACTTTCCTTCTTTTCTCGAGTTTCTCAGAATTTTCTCGACAATTCCAGGAGTGGTGCTATATTCATTTTTAACAAAGCATGCTGCTCATCTCTGCTTACTCTCAATGTCCATCATCTATTTTTAAATGTGTGGGTCCCATGGGTAACATCCACATTCAATCAGAGGTTATGCTAAAGCAAGATAGGCTTTCTCTTAAACATTTTCTGTGCAAATCTTATTTAGATTTGCTAAGCATGGAAGAAGTAAACAACAAAAGTAACGTATTTGCTCGTGTAATTGAAAAGAGTATATTAAGTGAGATTGTTTATCTTGTCACTTGATAATGATGCGACATGAAACTTTGAAATGTTTTTTACATATTTTTTTGCTAATTATTATTCTTATGTGTGTAATGAAATAATCATTAGTTTATGGTTCTTATGTTCTACCATTAGGTGAAGCTGTATGCAGGGTTTTTGAAGCAGCAACGAAGCAGAAAGCATGGGATCATTTCACAAAGGCACAAAGGAAGAACATCACCCAGTGGCATGGTGCCATAAAAAATGTAAGTGTACTCAGTACTCAGTACAGCCTGTTATACAGGCTGCTACAGAAAATTTAGATCAGAAGGCAAAAAAATTGTCGCAGTGGAACCTTGACATAACGAACCTTTGTATACGGAAGTCCTTGGTATAACAAACGATTTTCTTCACCCGAGTAATAGTAAAACATGTGGAAGAGTACCTTGATATAATGAAACCTTGTGATAGCGATAAATTTTGCCAGTCCCTTGGCAACTTGGTAATATTCAGGTTCCACTGTATTAAGTAGGCAGCAAAAGATTAGATCGTCATCCGTGTTTGAGGTACATATATGTGGGAGGAGGGTTGCCTCATCTTCCGTAAGGGAGTCCAGGCACCTCTCCTGGAATATTGTTAATTTTGGCAGCCCTGAAAAGTACATTTTAGTGGATTTTTAGTGGCCAGGGATATAACTTTGCCATCAGAATAGCACCTTTGTTTCATATTTTCCCCATATTCTCTATATTTTATATCATATTATGTTTTTGTAATCAAACATAAGCGTTAAGACACAAATAACGATACATCAGATTCATTATCTCTCTTTAAATTAATTTCTGTGAGTAGCCAGCTCTTCTGTGAAATGTAGATGGGAACTGATCTGCTTTCTCACACCGTTTCTGGAGAACTTCATAAAAATCCTTTTTTGCAGAAAGGTGAAATTATTTACCCTTACAAAATGTAAGTGCAAGATTATGATTTTCTTCTTACAGCCATCTGCCATGTTATCAGTTGCAGCCATCAACCTTCATGTATGCCTCTACTGTTATTTAAACCACTCAGGACAGGCCACTTCTAAAAAAAAACAACAGCAACAGCAAATCTTTAATTTCCTTAGCTACAAAATTTAGTAAAAAGTTATCCAGCTTTTACGCAATGACAATGTTACATCAATAGCATGCCCATTTAGCACATGCATAGAACAGTGAAACCTCGCCTAATGGCCACCTCGGTAATACAGTCACCTTGTTATTCAGCCACTTTTTTGGATGCCTGGCAAAATGGCCATACATTTTCTTGTAAAAGAAATCCTTGTTAATACGGCCAAATTTTTTTGTCCCCTTGTTGACCGTACTAACAGGGTTCCACTGTAGAATACAAATTTAGGGGTTGAACCTAATTACAGACTGTTTAAATACCTGCAACCATTGTAGTTAAAGGCATTTGTTTGTTGTATCAAATGTTGATAGCAAATATTAACATATATGTATTGTTAGTTGCTTGAGATAATATTCATTCAGATGAAGACTTGAAATGGTCGTTACTCCACAATATATCTTGTTGAGTTTCTTTTTTTTGAAATTTCCTAAGTGGACAAAAGGAAACACAGACCATACCAAAAGCTAAGTTGTAGACTTTTCATCAAAAAGCTAATATTCTTATAGCTGTCATACAACTCTTGGCCAACCTCATACATCTTCAGGTCTTTCTAACTTTCCTTGTTGGGTAGGTTAAAGGTGCTAGAAATTCTATGATGCATTCTTCAAAGACTCCTCCTTCTGTAGGTTTAAAGCTGTAGTTCTATTGATCGCTTATCCAAGAACATGAACATTACCAATATTTAGTTGTTGTTAAAAGATAAGAATCATAATATCAGGGAGGTAAGGGTGGTGCATTGCTGAGAGCACTCACCACTCACCAGTGTGGCCTGGGCTCAAATCTTACAGTCAACTCCACATGGGTTGTGTTATGTGCTCTTTCTTGCTCCATGAGGCTGCTGGTTTCCCTCTCTCCTCATTAATCAACATTTTCAGATTCCATATCATTTGGGAACAAGGATATCACAGTGCTGAGAGTGCTCACTTCCCATTAATGTGACCCGGGTTCAAATCCCGATGTTGACGCCATATGTGGGTTGAGTTTGTTGTTGGTTCTCTTCCTTGCTCTGAGAGGTTTTTCTCTGGGAACTATGGTTTTACCCTTTTCTCAAAAAACAACACTTCCAAATTCCAATTCGACCAGGAATCAGGTAGACGAAGAACCACTTAGTGGATGTCCTTCCCCGAAATCATTATTTATTTATTGATTGATTTATTTATTTACCAGTCTAGGATACATTAGGCAAAGAAGTCCTTTAAGGATGTGCTACCACTAAATGGTTATTGATTCATCATTTTATTAAATACGTTGCCAGTACAAGTGTCACAAATGTGAACATATTTTCCCCCGCCTCTCTTTGATAAGTGTTAGTTACATCTGTATGTGTATGGGTGATAAGTTTGACTCTCTCCTTTGGTTTGTTATTTGAAAGTTGCCATGGTTAACACTGGCTGGATTGTTACTTAGAACAAAGTACATGCTCCCTGCATTGTCCAGCTATTGCCTTACTGGAATCTGATAGTCCGTGCAGAACACAAGAAACAGCCTTTAGTACCAAATGATTTCCTTGAGAAACTGATGTTTCTCAGTTGTTTAGACTTTTAAGGTCTGTTGAAGGTTTGATGGTTATCACCACACACCCACATTTTGGCAGTAATGTAGCATGCTTCACTCAAATGCCATTTATTTTTCCAGTGTGACAAGTGTTCATGGGGTGTATTTACTTCCCACAGAAAAAAAAATGTTGCATCCTTCAGTGATTTTGTTAGCTCCATGTCCTGCATCCCTGACGCATAAAAATCCCCAAAGACACAAAATAATTTGTGGTATTCATCCCATAGGACGCAGAGATAGATCAATTATTGATCAATCTAAAGATGTTTTTCTAGAATATCCTGTTTGTGTGATTTCTGTGCCTGTGCTGTTCTTGTGGCTGTTGTTAAACGACTCATTTCTTTTAGTCTTTGTTGTGCTTTACAATAGAAGGAGTATATTACTGTAATTTGGAGTTTTGGAGTCTGTCTTCAGATTAACTGTGTGGTTACAAAAGACCCTGGGACTCATGGTTTTTTGAACTGGGGCTCATTGGTTCTGGACTGGGACTCATAATTTTTCACAAGATGAGTCCCGGGACTCACCATAACTATTATTTTGTAACAGAATCACTGATTCTTTCCAGTCTAACCCCATCCCTTCAAAACCATTCGAGTGCAAAAAAGTAGCACATCACTGTTTACATGGTCATTCTGTAGAGTATGACCATCCAATAACTGCTGTGGCTACAATGCCTCACTCTTTGAGTGAATTGGAAGACTGTGAAGGTAAGTCAATAGCAGTTCTCACTGTTATCATTGTGTGCCGTCCCCAGGAGATCAAATCAGCCAAAGAGGCTGAGATCGAGAACCGTGTCGAGGTAGGTATGGATCTGGATGATGAAGTGCCAACGCTTGGCGGGCTTATCGAGCAACCTGCACTACAGACATCAGAAGAGGCAGAAAACCAACAGGATCAAGAGGAAGCTCAAACAAGCCTATCGACGACAAAAGCCAAGAAGCGGCGAGTGGAAGCTTCAGGTACTGTGTCATTACACCACAGGCATCTGTAATTACAAATTTACTCCTAAAGGTGGGTGAGTTAATTATGCACAGTGCAAACCCTTTGATTGGTAACGGGATGGAATTCGATGTGCTGCCATTAAGAAGCTGTTAGCAGTATGCCTAGTCTCTCTTTGACCAAGAGGACTGTTCCTGATATATAGTATTACTTGTTTGAAGCTGGTTGTAAGAGATTCAACTCTGTTGGTCTTTCTGTTGAACCAGGTAAGTTTTTCCAGCTTCTTCCCCTCAAGGGTTACGTGAACGTACAATATGAAGCTGCTCTTGTGAGCTAAGCTTTTTGATCAGTTGGAAGCTTAATACTGATGCTCACTCAAGCAAAATTGGTCTGATCATGCCGGTAGCCGGAGTTAAGGACAATTTAGACAACTGTTATAGCTCAATGTTGTAGTTCTTGTCACTAAGTACAGGTTCAATGAGAACGTGACTAGAGCTCTTATTTTTCTGTAGCTTCCGTCGGAATCTTCACTAGACACGTGTGATGAGCGCAGAGCAAAATTTATTTCAGTAGTCGATTAATCACGTTTTCAAAACCCTCATCATGTCATTTTTTTCTTGATATCCTTCCATTTTCTCTTGATTGTTACTTGAAAAGTCATCTTGGCCACCGCCTTAGGAAGTAATAAGTCAGTAGAAGTAACATATCGTAACAGTTAAGTGTCAACTCTTCTGTGTAATCTGTCAGTGGATATATCTGTTAGCCTTTGAGCTTTAACCCCTCTGTCATTACAGAGGCTATCATTTTATCATTTTCTCTTACCGAATCAATAGATGGCACTGCCTGAATTGGATTTACACTCTACATTTTGTAACCTTTAGTTAGGCGACAACCTGCATAAGAAGGAAACAAGTTATAACCTTACTCAGCTCTTTGTACTCCAAGATGGGACCCTTGGTCATGGTCCATCTTCTTCCCTATTCTTCTCTAAGAAACACATTGAAGCAGGTAAAGAAAATTAGGATGTTTTCATCAGGGACACAGCCCATTAGAGGACCCCATAAACGGTTTACGGTCGTTTCGCCAACGTCCTGTTCGCCAACTTCTGAAGTCGATTCGCTTGCGTGTTGAGTCAGCTCCTTAACGGCTTTCTCCTGATCAGTGGCTGAAAGAACGAAGTATGTACTTGCGTATCGCACTTTTTTTTATCATGGCTGAGAGAACGAAGCATATACATGCGCAGCGCTCGGTTCGCTTCTTAGCTGAACGACATGACACATTCGCGAATGGGACGTTAGCGAAACGACTCGTGACACGTTGGCGAAACAACCGGTCACCCTCTAAGCTACGGCTCAAGCCACATGCAAATGCTAAATATTTGTTAACTTTATTACAAGTGCAATCATTGAGTCGTCGTACTTCTTCCATTTAAAATGTGGTATCAGCTACAGAGAATTGAGGTTTTAACGGTAGGGATTAAAAGGTTTATCAATTGTATTTATCCTGTAGAATCTGATGCTGACTCAGCGGATACCTTGAGGTTAGAGAATGAAAAACTGCGAACGCAAGTTGAGAGTCTAAAGGCAATTGCTGAACAAAACACAAGTTTGATGTGGTCCATGCAGAGTTATCAGTACCAGGCAGAGGAGATAAGACAGCAGTACAACAACATGATAGCAGCTAAAGATTATGAAGTATGGAAACCCTGCATGAAAATTCTTAGTCTTTGAAGGGTCTTAACCTATTCATTTTTGTGCTAAATAAAACTATGGCACCTTGCAAGAAGCGCCTCCTTTTGTCTTCTTGATTGAGAAGGAGGGTAACTGGTCAAGTCGCCCGAAAGTTATCTCCCCTAAAACCAGAATTAAGTCGCCCGAAATACTGAGTCATGTCGCCCGAATTTTATCAGGTGAAGTGCATAGAGAAACAAAGTGAATTTTTGTGAAATAAAGAGTGTGTGTAACATATATCGTTCTTTAAACCATCATTAGACGAAACAAGCGGAATGAATGTGTAACATACCTCGTTCTTTAAGTGATGTTGAGACGAAACAGGCGATATATTAAGCTTATGTGTAATATCTCTCTCTCTTTAATCCTTGATGAACAACGAAACAAGCGCGATAAATGAGTAATATATCTCGTTCTTTAATCTTCGATGAGACGAAACAAGGGCGATAAGTGTGTAATAGGGATGCTAGGATGTTGTTGAGCATGATAAAATTTCGAGCCACCTAATTCAGCATTTCGGGCGACATCACTCTGATTTCGGGCGATGATGACCTCGGGCGACTTGACCAGAAGGAGAAAAGGACTCTCTGCCTGAATCGCGCCAAGCCTTTGAAGTCACAGCAACCGGGATTTCTGAACTAGTCAATCTTGTTTTCTCTCGTCAAACTGTTTTTTAATGCAAGCATCCATTTATTGATAAAATTGCTGGTCATAACTGAGCCCGCCGTACTAAGCGCATGACTCTTAGGCCTGGATTGGAAACTTTATCCAAGCAACATGCAACTCTCGATTCATGCAGTCTTTCTCGAGTACAGTAATATTGATCAAGCAAGCGAAAGAAAGGCGCTGCTGGCAGGTTGAAACTATCTTTGAAGGCTAGTAGAATCCATTTCCCGCCATCCTCCGAACTGAGCGCGAACCACTGTAACTATTCAAATCATAATAGAAAACACCCAAGCAGGAAGATAAAACTTCAAATGCATAAAAAAATACAAGGTATTTCTTTTTTGGGGTGAAAGCCGTGCTAGGCATTACACGGTATCCACAGTATAAGTAATTATGAACTCTACCTTTTTTTCCCCTTCCTGTTAGATATTTAGTCTGACGAAAGCCCTGCAAGATGCGAATATCCTCACTGATCCAAAGGTAGTGTAAACACGTTAATAACGTTTCCTTTTGTTTGAACCCTTCAGGCTCCAAGGATGATAGGCATTAAATTTATCCTGGCTTGTAATGCAGAAAAGACATCGCAATATAGGACGTAACCATACAATATGGATTCTCTTGACGTGTTTTCAGCAACTTGTCTTTACTACTTTTTCGTTTTCGTTGTCTTCTCTCTTAGAGGTCGTAGGAATAAAGTCATAATTACGGTCATCTCGCCCGAAGTTTTGTCGCCCGAAACGAGAATTATGTTCAAAACTCAAGTGGAACCGTTTTTTGACCAGGAGTGTAGGCAATGGAAAATCGTCTCTACTGCGCTTTTTTCAGAAGAAATTTTCTGTTGTTGTTGTTGTCGCTGTATTTTTTTTTTAGCAACGGTTTTTTCACTGCGGCAGGTTTAGGTCAGTTTATGTTAGAGCGCTGGTCCATTTAGCGGGAGTTCGTAGGTTCGACTCCCGGGGTTGGACCAAACCTCAGCACAATCTTCACAAAGGCGATTCGGTTCCCCACCTCCTTCCCAGCGCATCTTGTTTGTAGACTCGTTCTCAAGACAAACGAAATAAAACTTCATAAGAATGCAAGACTTTCCTTTTGATTTTCAGAGAGCGATGGCTGAGTTCGAAATTCTAGTGGACCTGGGCAAGGATAGCCATAATGTCACAGACATGGACCTCGATTCAGAAGAACTCACAAACCTTAACGAAAACGGCAACGAGAACAGCAAGCTTGGGATGCAGGATGAAATTGGTGGAATGGGAGAGTTTACGGCAGAGAAAAACGCAGAAAATGGAACTGGTGTGGATCTTGCAGATGGTAGTGGAGGTTTGCAGAGTGACAGTTTGAGTACAGAGCTGGTGGAAGTTGGCAACAGTGAAGAACTTTGTCTCGAAAGTTATCCTGTGCAGGAGGTACCAATGAAAGAGGGTAACATTGGGTGCTCTGTTGAAAGTGAAAACGTAAACACTGAAACAGAAGAAAAGGGGATCAAAGAGGAAGTGAAAGATGAGAAGCTTGATGAAGGTAAGGTGGCAGATGACAAAAACAGCCATCAAGCTGAGGAAGACATAAACACCGAGGAGAAGGCGGAGGTATTTGTCAAAGATGAAGAGAGCCACGAGGAAGACGCGGAAAAAGAAACCAGTCAGGAAGAGAAAGAAACTGAAAAAATGAAACAAGTGGAAGATGACAACGTAGAAGAAGAAGGGAGTGGCCGCTTTGTGGAGATCGATGACGAGCAGTTCGAAGTGATTGATGACATGGATGAGGAAGACAGCGATGATGATTACAAAGAAATTACTGCTGCGGGCAGTTCTCTGCAGGTCTTTGATAACAGCGCCCAAAAAGTTCAAGACAATGAAAAGGCAGAGTATATGAACAGTGACCGTGCAAACGAACAGCTTGCGAGTGATTCAACTAATTATGCTGAGCTTGACTCTAGTACCCAGGGAAAAACGCAACAAAGCGAAGATGATTACAAAGAGGTAAACGCGCAGCACCAGGTAACCACCGACTCATCAAATTACAAACTAAATTACGATTCCCAGTATCAAGCCTGGCTCTCAGCAGCTGTGAACAGCCGTGCATCTTTGAATTACGGACCCAACCAGGTGCGCATCTCCGGGGAGGAGCTCGTACTTGTTGGTATTATATGTTCCTACCTCCAGCTTTGCCCCGCAGGAGCTACAAGTGGCGAGATACGAGATTACCTGTCGAGGCAGTTCAAGGAGCGAAGAAGGGATGTGGTAGATAGATTGCTTTCAAGCTTGCCCGTTTTGTTCAAGGCAGAGGATGCTAGTGGAAATGCCAAGTGGAAGTTCTGTGGATTAGAGAAGTTGGCTGAGGCAAAAGGCGAGAGCTGAAGAAACGTACAGAGACACCAAGCAGACGTGGCTGCTGTTGATGCATGTCATATCTGATAGCAACTTAAGACGGAATCCACCAGGACCTTGAGTAATTTTGATTTTCAGTGGACAAAAATCTTGTACCAGAATTATTTAAAGCATATTGCATTCTTTCTTACATTTTTCAAGGGCTAAAAATGTAATAAATCATCTGTAGTAACACCAAAAAAAATTTCTGAGGGGAGCCCGAGAAAATGTCAAATTTCACCAAATTACATCTTACACATGAAATTTTCAGAATTTTACCTGTGTTATACTACTACATCAGAAATTTCTGCAATTTGATTGGCTTAGAGCAGTGGTATTTCGGCTTAATTTGAAATACCTACATGTGAAAATTACAAACCTTTTGTGGGTAGTAGTGTAAGCAAATAATAGCATATTTTGTACGTGATATTTGGTATAAATACCACTCGTGATATTTCAAAATTGTCTCAAATTTCACTCGCCTAAGGGCTCGTGAAATTACATATAACAATTTTGAAATATCACTCGTGGTATTTATGCCAAATATCACTACAAATCATGCTATTACCTATACTAATCACAATTCTTGTGAAATTTGACGTTCATTTTCTCGGACTTCCACGAGAAATTTTCTTTGGTGTTACTACAGATGATTTATTACATCTTTAGTCCTTGAAAATGTAGAAATGAACGCAATATTGTTTGAATTCTTCTGGTACAAGGTTTTTGTCCACCGAAAATTAAAATTACTCAAATTCCTGATGGATCCGTCTTACTCTCTTGTGGTGCTTACGATATATACGCCCGTACTGTGTACAAACTGCGTAAAGCCTGTAGCGTCATTTGCATGTAGTGTTGTTTATTAAGGCGCACGAGGTTCTTGAGCTTGTGATACATTTGATTAACACGAGGTTATTCTGCCTGTTATTTTACCGCTGTATGAGTAATAAAACTCAATCATATTCTAGACGGTTGTATAACTCTTCTATAGCAGCGGTGATAAACGGAAAACTCGTAGAGGTCTTAGCCCTGCCATCGTACTCTTTATATGCGACAGATCATCCACGTATACAGCCGTCTCACCTCGCACCTTGCCGATAGGAATGTTTCGCTGGAGAGACATCAACGACAGAAATTTCACACTGATGACGTAAAATGTATCTGGAATCTGGTCAGGAGCTATGATTTATCGACGTAGTAATTATATTGTTTACGAATGACAAACAAACGACGAAAGGTCTTAAAGGTCAAATGTAAACGCGATGAATCGAGTACAAAACAGTAATTATTCGTTGAATATATTCTCTTCACAGTGATTTCTCGCCCGCTGATTGGTCGAGAGCTATGTTCGAAAACAGTACAGACTTGGAAATGACGTGATGGTGGCGCAATTTATTTTTCTCTTGCGCGCGCGAGTTTTCGAGAAACTTCAACGAAAATAGACGTCTAAGAAACAGTTTTCATATCAAAAATACTATTCACTGTGCAGATTCAATTATGTCTGCTTGTCATTCAGTTATGTCCGTTTGTCAATCAATTATGTCTTCTTGTCATTCAGTTATGTCCGTTTGTCTTTCAATTATGTCTTCTTGTCGTTCAATTACGTCCGTTTGTCATTCAATTATGTCTTCTTGTCGTTCAATTATGTCCGTTTGTCATTCAATTATGTCTTCTTGTCGTTCAGTTATGTCCGTTTGTCATTCAATTATGTCTTCTTGTCGTTCAATT